>NC_091315.1:32461577-32689077 GCF_038502225.1 Cherax quadricarinatus
ACCAACCAGCACCACCCCATCAACCAGCACGACCATATCAACCAGCACCACCCCACCAACCAGCACCACCCCACCAACCAGCACCACCCCACCAGCCAGCACCACCCCACCAACCAGCACCACCCCACCAGCCAGCACCACCCCACCAGCCAGCACCACCCCACCAGCGAGGACCACCCCACCAGCCAGCACCACTCCACCAGCCAACACCACCCCACCATCCAGCACCACCCCACCAACCAGCACCACCTCACCAGCCAGCACCACCCCACCAGCCAGCACAACCCCACCCACCAGCACCACCCCATCAACCAGCACCACCCCACCAGCCAACACCACCCCATCATCCAGCACCACCCCACCAACCAGCACCACCCCACCAACCAGCACCACACCACCAACCAGCACCACCCCACCAACCAGCACCGCCTCATCAACCAGCACCACCCCACCAGCCAACACAACCCCACCAGCCAGCACCACCCCACCAGACAGCACCACCTCACCAACCAGCACCACCCCATCAACCAACACCACCCCACCAGCCAACACCAACCCACCAGACAACACAACCCCACCAGCCAGAACCACCCCACCAACCAACACAACCCCACCAGCCTGCACCACCCCACCAGCCAGCACCACCCCACCAGCAAGCACCACCCCACCAACCAGCACCACCCCATCAACCAACACCACCCCACCAGCCAACATCACCCCACCAGCCAACACCACCCCACCAGCCAGCACCACCCCACCAACCAACACCACACCACCAACCAGCGCCACCCCACCAGCCAGCACCACCCCACCAGCCAGCACCACACCACCAACCAGCACCACCCCACCAGCCAGCACCACCCCACCAGCCAATACCACCCCACCAACCAGCACCACCCCACCAACCACCACCACCCCACCAGCCAACACCACCGCACCAACCAGCACCACCCCACCAACCAGCACCACCCCACCAACCATCACCACCCCACCAACCAACACCACCCCACCAGCCACCACCACCCCCCCAGCCAGCACCACCCCACCACCCAGCACCACCCCACCAACCAGCACCACCCTATCAACCAACACCACCCCACCAGCCAACATCACCCCACCAGCCAACACCACCCCGCCAGCCAGCACCACCCCACCAACCAACACCACACCACCAACCAGCACCACCCCACCAGCCATGACCACCCCACCCGCCAGCACCACACCACCAGCCAGCACCACCCCACAAGCCAGCACCACCCCACCAGCCAATACCACCCCACCAACCAGCACCACCCCAACAACCAACACCACCCCACCAACCATCACCACCCCACCAACCAGCACCACCCCACCAACCAGCACCACCCCACCAACCAGCACCACCCCACCAACCAGCACCACCCCACCAACCAGCACCACCCCACCAACCAGCACCACCCCACCAACCAGCACCACCCCACCAACCAGCACCACCCCACCAACCAGCACCACCCCACCAACCAGCACCACCCCACCAACCAGCACCACCCCACCAACCAGCACCACCCCACCAACCAGCACCAACCTTCTTATATAATAACAGTAACAAGAAAAATAATGTCACGTTTAAATTATTTTAAATAAATCAACATAATTATTATTATTATCAAACACAAGGCAGAGAGCTAAACCCTTATAGGTCATTCAGCTGATTATTTATCATATTTTCCGGCGTATAAGGCGCGCTTTTCTTTCCACAGTCTTGGAAAATCAGCCTGCGCCTTATATGCTGGAGGTGAAGGTCAAGGGTAGGCTTGGTGTTACGCTCCAGCGGTCGTTTAACGCTCCAGCGGTCGTTTAACGCTCCAGCGGTCGTTTACGAACGTGACGTTACTGCTGCCAAACATTGTCTCGTGCGTCTTATATGCTCGTGCGCCTTATATGCCCGAAACACAGTACCAACACTCACACTTGCCCAAAATACCCAGAATTCACCACGATTTATGTAAGTATTGTGACGAATGTCACAACAACTATAACAACAACAACAACAACAACAACAACAACAACAACAACAATAATAATAATAATAAAATAATAATAATAATAATAATAAAATAATAATAATAATAATAATAATAATAATAATAATAATAATAATAATAATAATAATAATAAAATAATAATAATAATAATAATAATAATAATAATAATAATAATAATAATAATAAAAATAATAATAATAATAATAATAATAATAATAATAATAATAATAATAATAAAATAATAATAATAATAATAATAATAATAATAATAATAATAATAATAATAATAATAATAATAATAAAAATAATAATAATAATAATAATAATAATAATAATAATAATAATAATAAAAATAATAATAACAATTACATATAATCAGAGTTTAACCACAATAGACACATGTGCGACATCTGGGTATCTTTATTGTAGACGTTTCGCCCTCCAGTGGCTTTATCAATACAAATTCTAGGATACATCGGGAAGACTGTAGAAATATATACACAGGACGAGGTAATCCGTCCCTCGGTGTATATATATACACAAAAAGGTATCAACATTTATGTATAAAATGAAAGTATATAACCGAAGGTCGAGCAAAATATGTAAGCACCATACGTGATGCATGGTGCATGGTGCATGGTGCATGGTGCATGGTGCATGGTGCATGGTGCATGGTGCATGGTGCATGGTGCATGGTGCATGGTGCATGGTGCATGGTGCATGGTGCATGGTGCATGGTGCATGGTGCATGGTGCATGGTGCATGGTGCATGGTGCATGGTGCATGGTGCATGGTGCATGGTGCATGGTGCATGGTGCATGGTGCATGGTGTGTGGTGCATGGTGCATGGTGCATGGTGCATGGTGCATGGTGTGTGGTGCATGGTGCATGGTGCATGGTGCATGGTGCATGGTGTGTGGTGCATGGTGTGTGGTGCATGGTGTGTGGTGCATGATGTGTGGTGCATGATGTGTGGTGCATGGTGCATGGTGCATGGTGCATGATGTGTGGTGCATGATGTGTGGTGCATGGTGCATGGTGCATGGTGTGTGGTGCATGATGTGTGGTGCATGATGTGTGGTGCATGGTGCATGGTGCATGGTGCATGATGTGTGGTGCATGATGTGTGGTGCTTGTTGTGTGGTGCATGGTGCATGGTGCATGGTGTGTGGTGCATGATGTGTGGTGCATGATGTGTGGTGCATGATGTGTGATGCATGGTGCATGGTGCATGGTGCATGGTGCATGGTGTGTGGTGCATGATGTGTGGTGCATGATGTGTGGTGCATGGTGCATGGTGTGTGGTGCATGATGTGTGGTGCATGATGTGTGGTGCATGGTGTGTGTGCATGTGCATGGTGCATGGTGCATGGTGCATGGTGTGTGGTGCATGATGTGTGGTGCATGATGTGTAGTGCATGGTGCATGGTGTGTGGTGCATGATGTGTGGTGCATGGTGTGTGGTGCATGGTGTGTGGTGCATGATGTGTGGTGCATGGTGCATGGTGCATGATGTGTGGTGCATGATGTGTGGTGCATGATGTGTGGTGCATGATGCATGGTGCATGATGTGTGCTGCATGATGTGTGCTGCATGATGTGTGGTGCATGATGCATGGTGCATGATGTGTGGTGCATGATGCATGGTGCATGATGTGTGGTGCATGATGTGTGGTGCATGATGTGTGGTGCATGATGTGTGGTGCATGATGTGTGGTGCATGATGTGTGGTGCATGATGTGTGGTGCATGATGTGTGGTGCATGTGTGGTGCATGATGTGGTGCATGATGTGTGGTGCATGATGTGTGGTGCATGATGTGTGGTGCATGATGTGTGGTGCATGGTGCATGATGTGTGGTGCATGGTGCATGATGTGTGGTGCATGATGTGTGGTGCATGGTGCATGATGTGTGGTGCATGATGTGTGGTGCATGGTGCATGATGTGTGGTGCATGATGTGTGGTGCATGATGTGTGGTGCATGATGTGTGGTGCATGATGCATGGTGCATGATGTGTGGTGCATGATGCATGGTGCATGATGTGTGGTGCATGATGTGTGGTGCATGATGTGTGGTGCATGATGCATGGTGCATGATGTGTGGTGCATGATGCATGGTGCATGATGTGTGCTGCATGATGTGTGCTGCATGATGTGTGGTGCATGATGTGTGGTGCATGATGTGTGGTGCATGATGTGTGGTGCATGATGTGTGGTGTGTTGCAACCCCTGAATGGGTTACAATGATTATTATGTATATATATAATGTATATTACCTTTTCATTTAATTTTATATTGCTTATATTTGCGATAATAGCTAAATCGTAAATGTATGACTTTATATTATTATTTGACTGTTATATTGTTATTTGACTTATGTTGTTAGGATGTACATAATATGTGCTCAGTTCAAGTCTTGATTGTCAAACTACTGTAATTATCGCTTGTCACTCGTTATACTGCCGGCTTCTGAGCTGTGCTGTCCACGGGGCTATCACGTGATCGAGTGGGGGGGGTGTCCTCACCTCTCATGAAGTATTCAGTCTGCTCTAGACTCGCTTGGTGGTTGGACAGATTGTCTGTCTCATTATTCTTGTTAGTTCTGTAGAACTCTGTTCTCAGAACTTAGTGATTTTCGACGTTGTACTGAGGTTGTGTGTCGCTTAGACACTCTGAACATCTCAGGTCCTTAGCTATAGCTTCTGACCTAATTTTGTACTGGTTTCTGTGTATTGTCACAGTCAGGGTTTTTCCTATGCTGAACTTAGATTCAGTAGTATGGGAGTTTTGTAACTTTTGTGGAGGATCTGCTGATGGTCCCTACTTAGTGTCGTTATATTATCTCCTTGTTCCTGATTCTGTGTTGCAGTCGCTTATTGCATTGCTATGGGGCTTAGCATTCTTTGTTGTTCAAGCAGACTGTTCGGGTTGCCAGTCGGTCAAGAAGTTAGTTTATTTGAGGACTTTGTCAGTCACTTGTTTAAGTCTAGTCGAGTAGTGAGACATAGCGAACTACTTAGAGCTCTTATACACATACACACTTACTTGTACATATTTGTAATATCTTATTAAATGTTAATGTACCTGACGGTACTTAAGAATTATAAATGTGATATGTGCTTTCAGCACAATAATATTGAACTCGAGAGATTGATTTTATTTTGATTGCTGTAATTTAATTTAATTTGATAATATACCTGTAGACTTAATAAATTTATTAAATTTTAATTTCTCTAGTTAGTAGCCTACCAGTTGTAATCCTAAAGCACTATTGAACCATACTGAATTTTAATGGATAATTGGACAAGGATACTGACTACTTGTTACGAAAACCCAGTAACAGGCTGGATGCTAGAAGGGCAGTCCTTTCTAGTATTACCTGGAGATCTCTAAGCTTTTAGAATCGCGTTTTTTGTAACATGGTGCATGATGTGTGGTGCATGATGTGTGGTGCATGATGTGTGGTGTATGATGTGTGGTGCATGATGTGTGGTGCATGATGTGTGGTGCATGATGTGTGGTGCATGATGTGTGGTGTATGATGTGTGGTGCATGATGTGTGGTGCATGATGTGTGGTGCATGATGTGTGGTGCATGGTGCATGGTGCATGGTGCGTGGTGCGTGGTGCATGGTGCATGGTGCATGGTGCGTGGTGCATGGTGCATGGCGCATGGTGCATGGTGTGTGGTGTGTGGTGCGTGGTGCATGGTGCATGGTGCGTGGTGTGTGGTGCATGGTGCATGGTACGTGGTGCGTGGTGTGTGGTGCGTGGTGCGTGGTGCATGGTGCATGGTGCATGGTGCGTGGTGCGTGGTGCGTGGTTTGTGGTGTGTGGTGCATGGTGCATGGTGCGTGGTGCATGGTGCATGGTGCATGGTGCGTGGTTTGTGGTGTGTGGTGCATGGTGCATGGTGCGTGGTGCATGGTGCGTGATGCGTGGTGCATGGTGCGTGGTGTGTGGTGCTTGGTGCATGGTGCATGGTGCTTGGTGCATGGTGCATGGTGCGTGTGTGGTGTGTGGTGCATGGTGCATGGTGCGTGGTGCGTTTTGTGTGGTGTGTGGTGCATGGTGCGTGATGCGTGGTGCATGGTGCGTTGTGTGTGGTGCATGGTGCGTGGTGCGTAGTGCATGGTGCATGGTGCGTGGTGCGTGGTGTGTGGTGCGTGGTGCGTGGTGCATGGTGCATGGTGCATGGTGCGTGGTGCGTGGTGCATGGTGCGTGGTGCGTAGTGCGTGGTGCATGGTGCGTGGTGTGTGGTGTGTGGTGTGTGGTGCGTGGTGCGTGGTGCATGGTGCATGGTGCATGGTGCGTGGTGCGTGGTGCATGGTGCGTGGTGCGTAGTGCGTGGTGCATGGTGCGTGGTGCGTGGTGTGTGGTGTGTGGTGCGTGGTGCGTGGTGCATGGTGCATGGTGCATGGTGCGTGGTGCGTGGTGCATGGTGCGTGGTGCGTAGTGCGTGGTGCATGGTGCGTGGTGTGTGGTGTGTGGTGTGTGGTGCGTGGTGCGTGGTGCATGGTGCATGGTGCATGGTGCGTGGTGCGTGGTGCATGGTGCGTGGTGCGTTGTGCGTGGTGCATGGTGCGTGGTGCGTGGTGCGTGGTGCGTGGTGCGTGGTGCGTGGTGCATGGTGCATGGTGCGTGGTGTGTGGTGCATGGTGCGTGGTGCGTAGTGCGTGGTGCATGGTGCGTGGTGCGTGGTGTGTGGTGTGTGGTGCGTGGTGCGTGGTGCATGGTGCATGGTGCATGGTGCGTGGTGCGTGGTGCATGGTGCGTGGTGCGTAGTGCGTGGTGCATGGTGCGTGGTGCGTGGTGCGTGGTGCGTGGTGCGTGGTGCGTGGTGCGTGGTGTGTGGTGCGTGGTGCGTGGTGCGTGGTGCGTGGTGCGTGGTGCGTGGTGCGTGGTGTGTGGTGTGTGGTGCGTGGTGCGTGGTGCATGGTGCATGGTGCATGGTGCGTGGTGCGTGGTGCATGGTGCGTGGTGCGTAGTGCGTGGTGCATGGTGCGTGGTGTGTGGTGTGTGGTGTGTGGTGCGTGGTGCGTGGTGCATGGTGCATGGTGCATGGTGCGTGGTGCGTGGTGCATGGTGCGTGGTGCGTAGTGCGTGGTGCATGGTGCGTGGTGCGTGGTGCGTGGTGCGTGGTGCGTGGTGCGTGGTGCATGGTGCATGGTGCGTGGTGTGTGGTGCATGGTGCGTGGTGCGTAGTGCGTGGTGCATGGTGCGTGGTGCGTGGTGTGTGGTGTGTGGTGCGTGGTGCGTGGTGCATGGTGCATGGTGCATGGTGCGTGGTGCGTGGTGCATGGTGCGTGGTGCGTAGTGCGTGGTGCATGGTGCGTGGTGCGTGGTGCGTGGTGCGTGGTGCGTGGTGCGTGGTGCGTGGTGCGTGGTGTGTGGTGCGTGGTGCGTGGTGCGTGGTGCGTGGTGCGTGGTGCGTGGTGCGTGGTGTGTGGTGCGTGGTGCGTAGTGCGTGGTGCATGGTGCGTGGTGTGTGGTGTGTGGTGCGTGGTGCGTGGTGCATGGTGCATGGTGCATGGTGCGTGGTGCGTGGTGCATGGTGCGTGGTGCGTGGTGCGTGGTGCGTGGTGCGTGGTGCGTGGTGCGTGGTGCATGGTGCATGGTGCGTGGTGTGTGGTGCGTGGTGCGTGGTGCGTAGTGCGTGGTGCATGGTGCGTGGTGCGTGGTGCATGGTGCATGGTGCATGGTGCGTGGTGCGTGGTGCATGGTGCGTGGTGCGTGGTGCGTGGTGCGTGGTGCGTGGTGCGTGGTGCGTGGTGCGTGGTGCGTGGTGCGTGGTGCGTGGTGCGTGGTGCGTGGTGCATGGTGCGTGGTGCGTGGTGCGTGGTGCATGGTGCATGGTGCGTGGTGCGTGGTGCGTGGTGCATGGTGCGTGGTGCGTGGTGCGTGGTGCATGGTGCATGGTGCGTGGTGCGTGGTGCATGGTGCATGGTGCGTGGTGCGTGGTGCGTGGTGCATGGTGCGTGGTGCATGGTGCGTGGTGCATGGTGCGTGGTGCATGGTGCATGGTGCGTGGTGCGTGGTGCGTGGTGCATGGTGCGTGGTGCATGGTGCGTGGTGCGTGGTGCATGGTGCGTGGTGCGTGGTGCGTGGTGCGTGGTGCGTGGTGCATGGTGCGTGGTGCATGGTGCGTGGTGCATGGTGCGTGGTGCATGGTGCATGGTGCGTGGTGCGTGGTGCGTGGTGCATGGTGCGTGGTGCGTGGTGCATGGTGCATGGTGCGTGGTGCGTGGTGCGTGGTGCATGGTGCGTGGTGCGTGGTGCGTGGTGCGTGGTGCGTGGTGCGTGGTGCGTGGTGCATGGTGCATGGTGCGTGGTGCGTGGTAAGCAAGTGATGAATAAGCGTTTTGCTGGTTAGGATAATATTTTCTGACAGGTGCGTCACGGTCTGTCATGTGACAGGTGCGTCACGGTCTGTCATGTGACAGGTGCGTCACGGTCTGTCATGTGACAGGTGCGTCACGGTCTGTCATGTGACAGGTGCGTCACGGTCTGTCATGTGACAGGTGAGCCACGGTCTGTCATGTGACAGGTGAGCCACGGTCTGTCATGTGACAGGTGAGCCACGGTCTGTCATGTGACAGGTGAGCCACGGTCTGTCATGTGACAGGTGAGCCACGGTCTGTCATGTGACAGGTGAGCCACGGTCTGTCATGTGACACATGTGACAGGTGAGCCACGGTCTGTCATGTGACAGGTGAGCCACGGTCTGTCATGTGACAGGTGAGCCACGGTCTGTCATGTGACAGGTGAGCCACGGTCTGTCATGTGACAGGTGAGCCACGGTCTGTCATGTGACAGGTGAGCCACGGTCTGTCATGTGACAGGTGAGCCACGGTCTGTCATGTGACAGGTGAGTCACGTTCTATCATGTGACAGGTGAATCACGGTCTATCATGTGACAGGTGAGTCACGTTCTATCATGTGACTGTCATGTGAGTCACGTTCTATCATGTGACAGGTGCGTCACGGTCTGTCATGTGACACGGTGTCATGTGACAGGTGAGTCACGTTCTATCATGTGACAGGTGAATCACGGTCTATCATGTGACAGGTGAGTCACGTTCTATCATGTGACAGGTGAATCACGGTCTATCATGTGACAGGTGAGTCACGTTCTATCATGTGACAGGTGCGTCACGGTCTGTCATGTGACAGGTGAGTCACGGTCTGTCATGTGACAGGTGAGTCACGTTCTATCATGTGACAGGTGAATCACGGTCTATCATGTGACAGGTGAGTCACGTTCTATCATGTGACAGGTGAGTCACGGTCTGTCATGTGACAGGTGAGTCACATTCTATCATGTGACAGGTGAGTCACATTCTGTCATGTGACAGGTGAGTCACGTTCTATCATGTGACAGGTGAGTCACGTTCTATCATGTGACAGGTGAGTCATGTTCTATCATGTGACAGGTGAGCCACGGTCTGTCATGTGACAGATGAGTCACGTTCTATCATGTGACAGGTGAGTCACGGTCTGTCATGTGACAGGCGAGTCACGTTCTGTCATATGACAAGTGAGTCACTTTTGTATCACGTGACAAGTGAATCACGTTCTATCATGTGACAGGTGAGTCACGTTCTATCATGTGACAGATGAGTCAGGTTCCATCATGTGACAGGTGTGTCAAGTTCTATTATATGACAGGTGTATCACGTTCTATCACATGACAGGTGTGTCACCTATCACATGACAGGTGTGTCACCTTCTATCACATGACAGGTGTGTCACCTTCTATCACATGACAGGTGTGTCACCTTCTATCACATGATAGGTATGTCACCTTCTATCACATGACAGGTGTGTCATCTTCTATCACATGACAGATGTGTCACCTTCTATCACATGACAGGTATGTCACCTTCTATCACATGACAAGTGTGTCACCTTCTATCACATGACAGGTATGTCACCTTCTATCACATGACAAGTGTGTCACCTTCTATCACATGACAGGTGTGTCACCTTCTATCACATGACAGGTATGTCACCTCCTATGACATGACAGGTGTGTCACCTTCTATCACATGACAGGTATGTCACCTCCTATCACATGACAGGTATGTCACCTTCTATCACATGACAGGTGTGTCACCTCCTATCACATGACAGGTGTGTCACCTATCACATGACAGGTGTGTCACCTTCTATCACATGACAGGTGTGTCACCTATCACATGACAGGTGTGTCACCTTCTATCACATGACAGGTGTGTCACCTCCTATCACATGACAGGTGTGTCACCTATCACATGACAGGTGTGTCAGCTATCACATGACAGGTGTGTCACCTATCACATGACAGGTGTGTCACCTATCACATGACAGGTATGTCACCTCCTATCACATGACAGATGTGTCACCTATCACATGACAGGTGTGTCACCTTCTATCACATGACATGTGTGTCACCTATCACATGACAGGTGTGTCACCTTCTATCACATGACATGTGTGTCACCTATCACATGACAGGTGTGTCACCTCCTATCACATGACAGGTGTGTCACCTCCTATCACATGACAGGTGTGTCACCTATCACATGACAGGTGTGTCACCTTCTATCACATGACATGTGTGTCACCTATCACATGACATGTGTGTCACCTATCACATGACATGTGTGTCACCTATCACATGACAGGTGTGTCACCTTCTATCACATGACATGTGTGTCACCTATCACATGACATGTGTGTCACCTATCACATGACATGTGTGTCACCTATCACATGACATGTGTGTCACCTATCACATGACAGATGTGTCACCTATCACATAACAGGTGTGTCACCTATCACATGACAGGTATGTCACCTTCTATCACATGACATGTGTGTCACCTATCACATGACAGGTGTGTCACCTTCTATCACATGACATGTGTGTCACCTATCACATGACATGTGTGTCACCTATCACATGACAGATGTGTCACCTATCACATGACAGATGTGTCACCTATCACATAACAGGTGTGTCACCTTCTATCACATGACAGGTGTGTCACCTTCTATCACATGACAGGTGTGTCACCTATCACATGACAGGTGTGTCACCTTCTATCACATGACAGATGTGTCACCTATCACATGACAGGTGTGTCACCTTCTATCACATGACAGGTGTGTCACCTATCACATGACAGGTGTGTCACCTTCTATCACATGACAGGTGTGTCACCTTCTATCATATGACAGATGTGTCACCTATCACATGACAGGTGTGTCACCTTCTATCACATGACTGGTGTGTCACCTTCTATCACATGACAGGTGTGTCACCTTTTATCACATGACATGTGTGTCACCTATCACATGACATGTGTGTCACCTTCTATCACATGACATGTGTGTCACCTCCTATCACATGACAGGTGTGTCACCTTCTATCACATGACATGTGTGTCACCTATCACATGACAGGTGTGTCACCTTCTATCACATGACATGTGTGTCACCTATCACATGACAGGTGTGTCACCTTCTATCACATGACATGTGTGTCACCTCCTATCACATGACAGGTGTGTCACCTCCTATCACATGACATGTGTGTCACCTATCACATGACAGGTGTGTCACCTCCTATCACATGACATGTGTGTCACCTATCACATGACAGGTGTGTCACCTTCTATCACATGACAGGTGTGTCACCTATCACATGACAGGTGTGTCACCTTCTATCATGTACATATAGCATAAACAAAGACATTATTGTTAATAATGTCAATATACTATCTGCCAGGACATAAATAAATAAAATGAAAATAAAAATAAATTAACCTTGAGATGCACTTTTTTTTTGTGTTATATAATTTTAATTTAAATTCTGGCTCTTTACTTTTAAATTTCCAAATATGGATGACGAGGTATAATGGGGAAAAAAATCATACCGAATTTAATTTTATGTTTCAGGTTCGAGTCCTCTGGATGACAGACGTCTCTCTCTTGATTCAGATCAGAAGACAATTATCATTACGATTGTTTTTGAGGCCGATTTAATATATTTTGAGATGATTTCTGTTTTCATAAGAGGTTGATAATCTGATGTGATGCAACAAGTATGTGTATGTAGCAAGAGGAACTAAATATTAAGTGTCTATACACATTATATATATATATATATATATATATATATATATATATATATATATATATATATATATATATATATATATATATATATATATATATATATATATATATATATATATATATATATATATATATATGTATATATATGTTGTGCCGAATATGTAAAACTGGTCAATTAGCAATAACTCATTTAAAATTAAGTCCTTTCTAAAATTTTCACTTATACGTTTAAAAATATATTTTTTTCATTAATGTTAATGCAAAAGTTTTTAATTTTGCTCCAAAAGAATCTTAGAAAACTTACCTAACATTACTATAACAAGAATAATTTATTTTAGATTAACCCAACTAAATATATTTTACATTTGTTTATAATAATTTAATACTAAACAAACACAGTGAAATATATTTTTTTCGTTAGGTTCAGAATGATTTTTGGCGAAATTATTGCATACACAAATTTTCACTTGTCCTATATGGCAAGATGAGCGTTGCTATTTAAGCCAAGATCGCAAGTTCTGCCTATTCGGCACGACATATATAATGTATATAGAAGTGGTGACAGTGAGTCTGTGTGGGTTAGTAGGAGGAAGCTCCCAGATTAGAGTAAAAGTTTCTCGTTCCCATGGATATACCTTCTTCAAGCCTGTACACAGTAAGTACATCACATAATATATATCATTAGAGCTCTCTTATGTGACCAGTGGTGTCACTAGCGTAACTCTAGGTTAATTACGAGTCTTGCCGTCCCCGTGTCCCCCCACCACCAGCCTCATTATCCATCCCTTGTTCATGTCATTCAACATCCAGTCCAAACAGCATTACATGTTATATTAATAGCATAAATTTAAATATTGATATTCTTGCTTTCAAAGAAAGTTGTTGGTTCTCGACATGAGTTTCAGGTGTGTGTATCGGAAGCGCAGGTGTTGGATAGAATGTCCACAGATAGAAGCAAGTGTTTACCCACACAGTACAAAGTTACCCACAGCTGACCACACTAGTGTGGTCAGCTGCGGGTAGCTTCACCAGACGAAATCAGTCAGCCAATCAGAAGTCTAGCACGTTCATTATATCGGGTATTTATAAGTGCTTCTTGCCCTAGTAAGCCATTGGAAGGTCTTGGTCAGACGACCAATTGCTCCACCGAGTATTACATCCCATAATTTGTAAAAACTCTTAAGATTTATTATTTGAAATTAAATAATATAAATGGTTTAAATTTCCCCATAAATCTTTATCAGCAGTTTCGATTAAAATTGTGATAATTTACGTATTTTAACTAAAAAAATTAAGTGTGTCAGAAAATGCTTCTAGCTTCTCTGAAACGTCGAAATATGCAATAATAATATAATTTTGGGGGACTTTTCATTCGCGTGGCGAGATATTTTTTTTTTCACGTATCCAGTCACAATACCACCAATCTTATTCAGGGGAGAATTTACAGCTTCCTCTCTGGAAGTGTTATGCATCAGCTGTTAAGAATTTAGAAGGATACCAGTGTTAATGGGGCGGAAGGTGGTCAGTAGCATCTCTCTAGCGCAAATATATTTCTCCGTTCATCCTTTCTCCATCTAAAACCATACCACGAGTGGGGTTTGAACCCGCGGTCAGAGAATCTCAGAACTCCAGACCGTCGCGTTAGCCATCTATTCTGCATTACTGCAGAGTCGTAGTGGAAAGTCTTCAAGGTTTGGATCCCTTCTCCCGCGCTGCTCTTCTCCCACCTTCACCAAGGTTAATAAGAGAATTTGTACAGCTTTATGCTTGTGAATCTAAATACATACCAGAGGCATTGTCATTACTTTAAGGAAACACCGGTCCTTCATCAGTGACTTATGCTGCATTGTAAATTTTGTTAAGTCATTTACCTCCACGAGATGTTTTATGTGTGTGTGTGTGTGTTAGTTACCATTTTGTCCTAGGCACATGTCGATTAGACACTAGGCCTGTTGTACATGCGTGTGTGCGTGTGTGTGTTTGTGTGTGTTATTACCTGTGTGGTTACCGGAGTACTGCTTCTCTATCGTCTGCTTTTTATAATTTGTAAATAAATTAAGCTTTGCAATAGCTATTGAACTCACAAGCTCTATCTGGAACTCATTTTATTAATTAACTACTTCGTAAAAATAATCAGACTCCTTGGTAAATTTAGAGTGTGTTCTCTTCGAAGATCTGTCAAGTGTTTATCCAGAGATATTGTCCATCTTTGTTCCTCCACATACTTTATCAGTACTTATAATGTCTTGAATTCAGTTTTTTATTTTAATGGTAGTTATTTCAATTAACTTATGAGAGTCTAGCCTTATCCTGAACATCCTTTTCGTCTATTATTATTATTATTACCACTATTACTATTATTATTATTATTATTATTATTATTATTATTATTATTATTATTATTATTATTATTATTATTCACAAATAGCTTTACTGATCATATAACACTAATTTTCTTCTACAAATTTAATGCGAAACTTCACTTTTTTTATTCCAGACATTCATTTTTTTTGTTTGCTTTGGTTTATCACTTATAATATTAATAATTACACGATAAATAGATCACAATTACTATTTACCTCTGTTCCATTTACAATTGTGGAGCTGTAACAGCCCACTTTATTTATTTGCTTTTACTATTATCAGCGTCACTTCTTTAACCTACAACTCGTGTGTGTGTGTGTGTGTGTGTGTGTGTGTGTGTGTGTGTGTGCGTTATGGTCCACTGGACCAAGAACCATGATGTGTTGGATGTGATCTTTTATGGTCTACTGGACCAAGAACCATGTTGTGTTGTATGTGTGTGTGGTTCTTATGAATCACTAGACCAAGAACCATGCTGTATCCTTTGTGTGTTTGTTATGGTTTCTAACTCTGGACCAAGAACCATGGATTACTAACCATCTTGGTTAATACCTCGGGCCAAAGTCTTCTTTATCACAGTGTTATAACATCAGCAGGTCCTGGTCACCTGGTCTTCCTTCCTTTCCCTCATCTCAATGGTCCGTAATACACTCGCCGATTTCCTACTTTTTGGCAGCTGTCCAGTTTCCAGTGACAAGTAAATTCTCAGCGGAGCAGCGCAGCTTAAATGTAGTACACTTTCTCTCAGTGTGTGTGTGTTTGTGTGTGTGTGTGTGTGTGTGTGTGTGTGTGTGTGTGTGTGTGTGTGTGTGTGTGTGTGTGTGTGTGTGTGTGTGTGTGTCTGAGTGTGTTCCTAAAATCCCTTTGACTTTCTTGTGTTCCTGTCTTCCATCTACTTCCTTCTCTCCCTGTACCACGCATTTCAAACATCATATCCCTGGCTGCTCTCTGCAGACCTAAGTACTGTTACCTTATGCGTTGTTTTCAAGTCTTTACTGAGTCATTTTAACTATAATTCCCTGAGCCTCTTTTCATAATTCAACCAAGTTTGTTAACCTCTGTACCTTCAATAGCTTCTGAACATCCCGGTTCACGTGTGATTCCATGCTGATGCTGTGTATTCTTGCCGGGTCACCAACTGGAAGAGACCCGGGCAGGGACAACACCGGCGAACCACATCACTGCACTGTGTATTCTTCAGTAGGCTTGACGTACGTTATGTACAATGTCTCGAGGGATCTTTACTGAGGTTTAGAATGAGTAAGAATTTTTTTTTTTTGTAATTTCTCGCCTAGATCTTGTACTTTAAGGGAAGTTCAGTTTCACTAGCCACTTGTTGACTACTCTTTCCAGCCTGTTAGGATCATTTTGCAACTTGTCTCAGTCCTCTAATATTCTTAGTTTCCTCACAACTTCCACAATCAACAAACGCTGATACATATTTTTTATATTTAAATTAAGAAAGGGAAAGACTCTGTCACCGATCCTTGAAGACTCAACGTGTTACACTCACCCATCCTATTTCCTTCCCACACACACTGTCTTCTATCTGCTGCCTGGGTAGTCATTAATTCAGCGAAGTGCTTTTCGTTGCACCTCTGCCTCCTGCTCTTCCCATCTGTGAATCAGTCTCTGGTGCGGTACTGTCAAACGCCTATTATCTCATGTTAATTTTAGTTATTCTGTCACAGAACTTCAGCATGTTCATAAGATAGGACTTCCCTAGCTTAAATCTCAAGATGGTTTCTACAGTCACGTTCCTCCTCTTCCACAAACCACAAATCTCATTCTGGTTATCTTTCAAAACACTTTACATAATATACATGTCAAGGATACTGCCATGTGAGTGTTGCTTGTCTGTACTGACGTGTGAGTGTTGCTTGCCTGTACTGACGTGTGAGTGTTGCTTGCCTGTACTGACGTGTGAGTGTTGCTTGCCTGTACTGACGTGTGAGTGTTGCTTGCCTATACTGATGTGAGTGTTGCTTGCCTATACTGATGTGAGTGTTGCTTGCCTGTACTTCTGTTATTTATAGGAATCATATTTGCAGTTTTTTAAATATCAAGGAGTTGTCCAGCATTTAGTGACTTATATGTTTGCTCAGTGCATATGGCCTTTGTTTCAGTGTCCATGCACATATATTGTTATATCCCATAGCTTTTATGGTATCCAGCTTCCGGGCAGCTTCAACACGTCTTCCTTCAACATTGAGATGTTGTCCAGCTTCATCTGGTCTGTTCTACCTTTATTCCTATCTCAGTGAATATCTCTTTCGATCTTCTCGTCCTTTCTTTGCATTCATCTGTCATCTTCTGTGGGTTCTCCATCTTATTATTTCTGTATTATCGCTTTTTTCTTCCTTCTCACTGTAAATTCCTGCCAAGCATTTGTCATTTTTAATTTGTCTTCAAGGTTATCTTATTGCAAACTGTCGTTCAGCCTCCATTTTTATCCTAGCACATTCCATTGTAGCTCCTCTACTTCATTCCATGTTTCCAGTCGTACTATTGGCTCTATACATTTTTCATGCTCTTTACTCCTTATTTTAGTGTCTCCACTTCAGTTCTCGTAGTTATTATGAGTTTTTCTTTGTGGCTTCCCAGTATATTCTCTTATTCCACCACTTCCCTTCATTATCCTTTCCAAAAACACGATTTAAGAAGCTTCTCATTCCACCAATCTCCTCTCACGTAGTCTGGCTTTACACTCTTCCAAGTTTCTCTTCTCTTTATTCGTGTTCCAGATAAAGAGTCAGAGGTTAACACAGTGTGGTGCTTGGGTCATCGGAGCCCTAGTGTTTACTTTTTTCCGATGTTGGACTAACTTAACCTGAAGACCAGATCCAGTGGCGCGGTCAGACCCCGCTGGCATCCTTGTTTTTCTTCTTCGCGAATACGTGTGTGTACTCACCTAATTGTACTCACCTAATTGTGGTTGCAGGGGTCGAGACTCAGCTCCTAGCCCCGCCTCTTCACTGAGTGCTACTAGGTCCTCTCTTTCCCTGCTCCATGAGCTTTATCATACCTGATCTTAAAGGGATGTATAGTTCCTGCCTTCACTACCTCACTTGCTAGGCTATTCCACTTCCTGACTACTCTATGACTGAAGAAATACTTCCTAACATCCCTTTGACTCATCTGGATCTTCAACTTCCAATTGTGACCCCTTGTTTCTGTGTCCCCTCTCTGGAACATCCTGTCTCTGTCCACCTTGTCTATTCCAAGAAGTATTTTGTATGTCGTTATCATGTCTCCCCCTAACTCTCTTGTCCTCCAGTGCAGTCAGGCCGATTTCCCTTAACCTTTATTCGTAGGACATTCTCCTTAGCTCTGGAACTAACCTTGCCGCAAACCTTTGCACTTTCTCTAATTTCTCGACGTGCTTGATCAAGTGTGGGTTCCGATCAGGTGCTCCATACTCCAGTATGGGTCTGACGTACACGGTGTATAGTGTCTTGAACGATTCCTTACTAAGGTATCGGAACGCTGTTCTCAGGTTTGCCAGGCGTCCATATGCTGCAGCAGTTATGTGGTTGATGTGTGCTTCCGGAGACATGCTCGGTGTTATACTCACCCCAAGATCTTTCTCCTTGAGAGAGGTTTGCAGTCTTTATGTGTGTGTGTGTGTGTGTGTGTGTGTACTCACCTAATTGTACTCACCTAATTGTGGTTGCAGGGGTCGAGACTCAGCTCCTGGCCCCGCCTCTTCACTGATCGCTACTGGATCCTCTCTCTCTCTCTGCTTCCTGAGCTTTGTCATACCTCTTCTTAAAACTATGTATGGTTCCTGCCTCCACTACTTCACTTGCTAGGCTATTCCACTTGCTGACAACTCTATGACTGAAGAAATACTTTCTAACGTCCCTGTGACTCGTCTGAGTCTTCAGCTTCCAGTTGTGACCCCTTGTCCCTGTGTCCCCTCTCTGGAACATCCTATCTCTGTCCACCTTGTCTATTCCCCGCAGTATCTTGTATGTCGTTATCATGTCTCCCCTGACCCTTCTGTCCTCTAGTGTCGTCAGTCCGATTTCCCTTAACCTTTCCTCGTACGACATTCCCTTGAGCTCTGGGACTAGCCTTGTTGCAAACCTTTGTACTTTCTGTGTACTCACCTATTTGTACTCACCTATTTGTGGTTGCAGGGGTCGAGTCACAGCTCCTGGCCCCGCCTCTTCGCTGATTGCTACCAGGTCCTCTCTCTCCCTGCCCCATGAGCTCTATCATACCTCGCCTTAAAACTATGTATGGTTCCTGCTTCCACCACATCACTTTCTAGGCTATTCCATGGCCTGACTACTCTATGACTGAAGAAATACTTCCTAACATCCCTTTGATTCATCTGAGTCTTCAACTTCCAATTGTGACCTCTTGTGTCTGTGTCCCATCTCTGGAACATCCCGTCTTTGTCCACCTCGTCTATTCCGCGCAGTATTTTATATGTCGTTATCATGTCTCCCCTGACCCTGCTGGCCTCCAGTGTCGTCAGGCCGATTTCCCTCAACCTTTCTTCATAGGACAATCCCCGTAGCTCTGGGACTAGTCTTGTTGCAAACCTTTGCACTTTCTCTAATTTCTTGACGTGCTTGACTAGGTGTGGATTCCAAACTGGTACTGCATACTCCAGTATGGACCTGACGTAGATGGTATACAAAGTCTTAAACGAATCCTTACTGAGGTATCGGAACGCTATCCGTAGGTTTGCCATGTGTGTGTGTGTGTGTGTGTGTGTGTGTGTGTGTGTGTGTGTGTGTGTGTGTGTGTGTGTGTGTGTGTGTGTGTGTGTGTGTGTGTGTGTGTGTGTGAGCGTGCGTGTGCATGTATACAGCTTGTATAAATTACCATCTCTTGCTGCTGCCGGCGGCCTCTGTCAAGGACACTTTTGCAGTGTTCGTCAGTAAACGCAACTACGAACACTCATCAAGTGTTGATCTCAACACCTACACTCAACACAAGTGTTCGTCACAACACCTACACTCAACAAGTGTTCGTCACAACACCTACACTCAACAAGTGTTCGTCGCAACACCTACACTCAACAAGTGTTCGTCGCAACACCTACACTCAACAAGTGTTCGTCACAACACCTACACTCAACAAGTGTTCGTCACAACACCTACACTCAACAAGTGTTCGTCACAACACCTACACTCAACAAGTGTTCGTCACAACATCTACACTCAACAAGTGTTCGTCACAACATCTACACTCAACAAGTGTTCGTCACAACACCTACACTCAACAAGTGTTCGTCACAACACCTACACTCAACAAGTGTTCGTCACAACACCTACACAATACCTAGGTTCCGTCAACAGAGATATTCTAAAGCAAATCTTTACGCATATTCCCTCTCAAGTATTTTGACAACTGAAGTCGCTACTACTGATGAATACTTGCTAAAGGAATAGTGGAGGGTGAGCATACAATTACAGTGCAGCAACATGTTAAAATATGCATACGTGCATGTATATTTGTGTATATGAATCTCCCTGCATATGTTCACTTTCATGTGTATAGGTGTGTGTATGTATTTGTGTGAGAATGTAGGAATATATATATTTATAAATTTACATTTGTATCACCACTACCACCACCTATGCCTATGTAAATATGTGAATCTATAAGCAATAACAATACCAGTCAGTCATCCGGTGATACCTATAATTGCGGAGGTGATCTGAAGCCACCTCGTGGAACTCGCTTTAGGGAATGGTCGATATAAAACTAGACAGAGAGCTCCTGAGCGTGTCTGTTCCTCTATGAACCTTCATCTAGTAATAGTTGATCAACATTTAAAACTTGAAGCGTGTTGGATACTGCGTTCTGAAGTTATAAACAAAAATCTTAGATGGTATGGAAAAGCTGAAGCTAACATATGGACGGCTCTGGCATCACGTTGAGCAGTATTTAAGAGCTCACTCAACTCAGGAAATTTAAGAAATATAAAAATGAGAGTTTTCAATATTACTTTTGTTTTCACATATTTTTGCCGTTGTACTGATTAAATGAGAATTTGGAGGCAACTTTTTGTTTAATGTTTGAGACTCTGCCACTGATGGGTTTGAAAGTTATCCCAGCCTTTCCAGGATGCTGGTAATGTGTTCAGTAACTCTGGTCATAGGGCACATGAACATGCCAATTGATCCTAGAATCTGGCCCTAGTTACCATACACAAGCGTTCAAAATTTGAATCTGATAGGATGAGGAGTTCTCGAGTTACTAAAGAAATAGAATCAAAGTGTAGAAGGAAGAGAGAAAAACAACGTCTGGCAACCACTTACAGGTCCCCCTTTGAGATATCTAAAAACCCAACCCTGAGCAACCTAACCTAACCCAACTTAACTGAACCCAGTTCACCTAATAATAATAATAATAATAATAATAATAATAATAATAATAATAATAATAATATATCTTTATTTCTTAAAGTACATGTACAAGGTATACAGGCCTAGCTGACATCAATGACATACTACTATATAGAAAGCTGCTTGTTATGCAGAGCATTTCGGGCAAATTAGGTCAGTTTTGTCCCAGGATGCGACCCACACCAGTCCACTAACACCCAGGTACCCATTATTACCGATGGGTGAACATGGACAACTGGTGTAAGGAAACACGCCCAATGTTTCCACCCTTGCCGGGAATAGAACCCGGACCCTCACCGTGTGAAGCGAGAGCTTCTGCCACCAGGCCACGAGGCACCAATGACTAAACCCAACATAGCCTAAATTAGCCTAAGACATAACTCTGCGCAATAAACATGTATTGTACATGTATAATGCAGGAATACCACACGTTGTTGAAAACTCGTTTCTTTCACTTAAGTTGTGAATTTTCTCATAAAACTTAAATTCACTTTGACCTATGTTCTCTAAGAACTGAGAATATTATTGGAAGTTTGAATCTGAATACTCGCCTCTGATTGGGCCGGCGTGCATTTAACCACATACAATCATCCACTTGTAAAAGTATTGAAGTAACAATTATCTCCAAAAATATAAATTAGCCTCAACAAAAAAAAATATTTGCTTAGGTTTGGATACCTTGCTTGCATGATAATAAATATGTAAATGATTGAGTTAACCGAGCAGCTAATAAGAATAAGAATAAATTTATATCTACAAGTACATGTACAAGGTATACAGACCATAGCTGACATCAATGACATACTACTGAGCATTTCGGGTAAATTAGGTCGATTTTGTCCCGGGATGCGACCCACACCAGTCGACTAACACCCAGGTACTTCGTTTACTGATGAGTGAACATGGCCGGAAGTGTTTTATGGAAACACGTTCTAATGTTTTACATCCGTACCTGGAATCGACCTCAGGACCTCAGTGTGTGAGCTGAATGCGCTAGCAGTCGAGCTACGGGACACCCTTATCACATCGGTGACTGGATTCGATTGATCTATTGAGATGATTTTGGCGATTAACAGTGACAGTGGTGTTAAGCTGATGGTTTTTTTACCACAAGAAATACTGTGCAGCTACACTGCATGATGAGGGAAATAACGAGGTTGCAGAAATAATGGGAAGAATGTTGGTTGGTACGATAGGTGTCAGCACAGTGTGGGAGAGTATACTGGGAAGAATGTTGGTCATTATAACGAGTGTGTACACAGTGTAGGAGAGTATACTGGGAAGAATGTTGGTCATTATAACGAGTGTGTACACAGTGTAGGAGAGTATACTGGGAAGAATGTTGGTCATTATAAAAAGTGTACACAGTGTAGGAGAGTATACTGGGAAGAATGTTGGTCATTAAAACGAGTGTGTACACACAGTGTAGGAGAGTATACTGGGAAGAATGTTGGTCATTATAACAAGTGTGAACACACAGTGTGGGAGAGTATACTGGGAAGAATGTTGGTCATTATAACAAGTGTGAACACACAGTGTAGGAGAGTATACTGGGAAGAATGTTGGTCATTATAACAAGTGTGAACACACAGTGTGGGAGAGTATACTGGGAAGAATGTTGGTCATTATAACGAGTGTGTACACACAGTGTACGAGAGTATACTGGGAAGAGTGTTGGTCATTATAACAAGTGTACACAGTGTAGGAGAGTATACTGGGAAGAATGTTGGTCATTATAACAAGTGTGTACACAGTGTAGGAGAGTATACTGGGAAGAATGTTGGTCATTATAAAGAGTGTGAACACACAGTGTAGGAGAGTATACTGGGAAGAATGTTGGTCATTATAACAAGTGTCAACACAGCGTAGGAGAGAGAGAGAGTGTTGTATAAATGTTAACTCGTGAAGGTTCAAGAGACTCTTGTCCACATTACTCAGCAGTCAGTGTTTATAAAATTCAAATCGTGTAAAAACTTATATTTGATAACTTTCTCTACCCCGGGTTAGTAGCCGGTACCTTCCTGTGATCAAACAAACTGTCCTGGGTTAGTAGCCGGTACCTTCCTGTGATCAAACAAACTGTCCTGGGTTAGTAGCCGGTACCTTCCTAACACTAAGTGCTTCCTCTGATCAAACAAACTGTCCTGGGTTAGTAGCCGGTACCTTCCTAACACTAAGTGCTTCCTCTGATCAAACAAACTGTCCTGGGTTAGTAGCCGGTACCTTCCTAACACTAAGTGCTTCCTCTGATCAAACAAACTGTCCTGGGTTAGTAGCCGGTACCTTCCTAACACTAAGTGCTTCCTGTGATCAAACAAACTGTCCTGGGTTAGTAGCCGGCACCTTCCTAACACTAAGTGCTTCCTGTGATCAAACAAACTGTCCTGGGTTAGTAGCCGGCACCTTCCTAACACTAAGTGCTTCCTGTGATCAAACAAACTGTCCTGGGTTAGTAGCCGGCACCTTCCTAACACTAAGTGCTTCCTGTGATCAAACAAACTGTCCTGGGTTAGTAGCCGGCACCTTCCTAACACTAAGTGCTTCCTCTGATCAAACAAACTGTCCTGCACGTAACTTTTAGTGTGGAAATTTCATTAGATACCAGTGTTAAGCAACCAATATGTTTGAAGTTTCTCTGCTTTGCAGGGTTCCTGACCCGCCATCCCTTTACCAATCCTTATTTCACCATTAGATTTCTTAAATATTTCTGTAGCAAATATTAGACACAACAAGCAACGTGGAGCAATCTTACTACAAGCCACAGATCACGTAAACTCGTTTGTATATATGAACTGTGTGCAACATCTGGGTATCTAAATTTGTAGACGTTTCGCCATCCAGTGGCTTTATCAATGTAAATTCAAAGACATAATGGGAAGACTGCAGAACTGTATGCAAAAGACGAGGAAATCATTCCCTCAGCCTGGGACAAAACTGACCTAATTTGCCCGAAATGTTACAGGAATATGTGAAATATTTAAAGAAATATTTAAAGAATCTAATATTTAAGGAATCTAATTGTGTCGGTATTATATTCCATTCATGTATAACACGAACTGTGACCGCTTTTTATCCAGCTGCTGACCAACTTACGTCCACATCAATAACCAATTATATACGCCATGGCGCAGGTCTTTATTTCATGGCTGCAATACAGACAGTACAGATATAAATCCACAAAACAGTAGAAGTTTTTACTGGGAAAAAATGTTCCTCACGTTTGAGAGGTTCATGACGTAAGTTCTGCATACTATATCGTCAGAGCATTTTTCGTAGTTAATTTATACTCTTTTTGTTATTTAGTGTTTTATTCTACCGAACATTGCTTTGGTTTTATCTAACAGATGACACACGAAAGCGCTTTGCTCAGCTGCTGTAGATAAGCTGGTGTTCTATTTGTAAATCCATGACAGCGAGTTGGCAAACTGTAGTTTAGCCTTGAGAGTATCCTCATGGAATTCTGCGCTTCCAAAGGATCCTGGTTTATTGGCACTTGCGGATCTTGAGCTCCTTACATGAAAAATAAAAGATTATGAGAATACTGAGATTATAGAAAAGCTCTTCGAGCTTCTAGTAACAAAGAATAACAGTCTGTTCTAGGATGTATCTTGGTGATGGCGCCTTGCCTCTCCTGCCCACTGGCGCATCCTGGAGTTGGTCGACTGTCTCCTCCTACTCTCCTTCAGCCTCTCCTTAACATTTTCCCCACGGTGCTCCATCATTATTCGTCCTCTCATGAAGAATCAAGTCCATACTACTACAGTCTTGGGCTTCCTTCACGAGGAACAAAGTTCTATGCGACCGCATTACAATCACTGTGTTGAGGTCCTGTCTAGATAAATATAATCCTTAGTTCGCTGATTGACTTCCTTACCTTCCCCTGCTCCCTCACAGGGACATAGTAACCATCCCTAGAGTTTTCACAACATCTGCTTCACAGGGACAAACACTATCTTTAACATTTGATTACAGGAAATTGCTGGAATGATATTTTTCGCAATATTTGGCAGACTTTTCATTGGTAACGATGCCACACTAACACTTTGTATTGTATTTTATAAAACGCTGAGCCAGTGTGCGTCATACACAACTTAAAGTTCTGGAGGTTTGATCCTTCCATACCAAGAGTTCTGGAGGTTTGATCCTTCCATACCAAGAGTTCTGGAGGTTTGATCCTTCCATACCAAGAGTTCTGGAGGTTTGATCCTTCCATACCAAGAGTTCTGGAGGTTTGATCCTTCCATACCAAGAGTTCTGGAGGTTTGATCCTTCCATACCAAGAGCTCTGGAGGTTTGATCCTTCCATACCAAGAGTTCTGGAGGTTTGATCCTTCCATACCAAGAGTTCTGGAGGTTTGATCCTTCTATACCAAGAGTTCTGGAGGTTTGATCCTTCCATACCAAGAGTTCTGGAGGTTTGATCCTTCCATACCAAGAGTTCTGGAGGTTTGATCCTTCCATACCAAGAGCTCTGGAGGTTTGATCCTTCCATACCAAGAGTTCTGGAGGTTTGATCCTTCCATACAAAGAGTTCTGGAGGTTTGATCCTTCCATACAAAGAGTTCTGGAGGTTTGATCCTTCCATACCAAGAGTTCTGGAGGTTTGATCCTTCCATACCAAGAGTTCTGGAGGTTTGATCCTTCCATACCAAGAGCTCTGGAGGTTTGATTCTTCCATACCAAGAGTTCTGGAGGTTTGATCCTTCCATACCAAGAGTTCTGGAGGTTTGATCCTTCTATACCAAGAGTTCTGGAGGTTTGATCCTTCCATACCAAGAGTTCTGGAGGTTTGATCCTTCCATACCAAGAGCTCTGGAGGTTTGATCCTTCTATACCAAGAGTTCTGGAGGTTTGATCCTTCCATACCAAGAGTTCTGGAGGTTTGGTCCTTCTATACCAAGAGTTCTGGAGGTTTGATCCTTCCATACCAAGAGTTCTGGAGGTTTGATCCTTCCATACCAAGAGTTCTGGAGGTTTGATCCTTCCACATCAAGAGCTCTGGAGGTTTGATCCTTCTATACAAAGAGTTCTGGAGGTTTGATCCTTCTATACCAAGAGTTCTGAAGGTTTGATCCTTCCATACCAAGAGTTCTGGAGGTTTGATCCTTCCATACCAAGAGTTCTGAAGGTTTGATCCTTCCATACCAAGAGTTCTGGAGGTTTCATCCTTCTATACCAAGAGTTCTGGAGGTTTGATCCTTCCATACCAAGAGTTCTGGAAGTTTGATCCTTCCATACCAAGAGTTCTGGAGGTTTGATCCTTCTATACCAAGAGTGCTGGAGGTTTCATCCTTCTATACCAAGAGTTCTGGAGGTTTGATCCTTCCATACCAAGAGTTATGGAAGTTTGATCCTTCCATACCAAGAGTTCTGGAGGTTTGATCCTTCCATACCAAGAGTTCTGGAGGTTTCATCCTTCTATACCAAGAGTTCTGGAGGTTTCATCCTTCCATACCAAGAGTTCTGGAGGTTTGATCCTTCCATACCAAGAGTTCTGGAGGTTTGATCCTTCCATACCAAGAGTTCTGGAGGTTTCATCCTTCCATACCAAGAGTTCTGGAAGTTTGATCCTTCCATACCAAGAGTTCTGGAGGTTTGATCCTTCCATACCAAGAGTTCTGGAGGTTTGATCCTTCCATACCAAGAGTTCTGGAGGTTTCATCCTTCCATACCAAGAGTTCTGGAGGTTTCATCCTTCCATACCAAGAGTTCTGAAGGTTTGATCCTTCCATACCAAGAGTTCTGGAGGTTTCATCCTTCTATACCAAGAGTTCTGGAGGTTTGATCCTTCCATACCAAGAGTTCTGGAAGTTTGATCCTTCCATACCAAGAGTTCTGGAGGTTTGATCCTTCTATACCAAGAGTTCTGGAGGTTTGATCCTTCCCTACTAAGAGTTCTGGAGGTTTGATCCTTCCCTACCAAGAGTTCTGGAGGTTTGATCCTTCCATACCAAGAGTTCTGGAGGTTTGATCCTTCCATACCAAGAGTTCTGGCGGTTTGAGCTTTCCATACCAAGAGTTCTGGAGGTTTGAGCCTTCTATACCAAGAGTTCTGGAGGTTTGATCCTTCCATACAAAGAGTTTTGGAGGTTTGATCCTTCCATACAAAGAGTTCTGGAGGTTTGATCCTTCCATACCAAGAGTTCTGGAGGTTTGATCCTTCTATACCAAGAGTTCTGGAGGTTTGATCCTTCCATACCAAGAGTTCTGGAGATTTGAACCTTCCATACCAAGAGTTCTGGAGGTTTGATCCTTCCATACCAAGAGTTCTGGAGGTTTGATCCTTCCATACCAAGAGTTCTGGAGGTTTGATCCTTCCATACCAAGAGTTCTGGAGGTTTGATCCTTCCATACCAAGAGTTCTGGAGGTTTGGTCCTTCTATACCAAGAGTTCTGGAGGTTTGATCCTTCCATACCAAGAGTTCTGGAGGTTTGATCCTTCCATACAAAGAGTTCTGGAGGTTTGATCCTTCCATACCAAGAGTTCTGGAGGTTTGATCCTTCCATACCAAGAGTTCTGGAGGTTTGATCCTTCCATACAAAGAGTTCTGGAGGTTTGATCCTTCCATACCAAGAGTTCTGGAGGTTTGATCCTTCCATACCAAGAGTTCTGGAGGTTTGATCCTTCCATACAAAGAGTTCTGGAGGTTTGATCCTTCCATACCAAGAGTTCTGGAGGTTTGATCTTTCCATACCAAGAGTTCTGGAGGTTTGGTCCTTCTATACCAAGAGTTCTGGAGGTTTGATCCTTCCATACCAAGAGTTCTGGAGGTTTGATCCTTCCATACCAAGAGTTCTGGAGGTTTGATCCTTCTATACCAAGAGTTCTGGAGGTTTGATCCTTCCATACCAAGAGTTCTGGAGGTTTGATCCTTCCATACCAAGAGTTCTGGAGGTTTGATCCTTCCATACCAAGAGTTCTGAAGGTTTGATCCTTAGATAATAAGAGTTCTGGAGGTTTGATCCTTCCATATCAAGAGTTCTGGAGGTTTGATCCTTCCATACCAAGAGTTCTGGAGGTTTGATCCTTCCATACCAAGAGTTCTGGAGGTTTGATCCTTCTATACCAAGAGTTCTGGAGGTGTGATCCTTCCATACAAAGAGTTTTGGAGGTTTATTCCTTCCATACAAAGAGTTCTGGAGGTTTGATCCTTCCATACCAAGAGTTCTGGAGGTTTGATCCTTAGATACTAAGAGTTCTGGAGGTTTGATCCTTCCATACCAAGAGCTCTGGAGGTTTGATCCTTCCATACCAAGAGTTCTGGAGGTTTGATCCTTCCATACCAAGAGTTCTGGAGGTTTGATCCTTCCATGCCAAGAGCTCTGGAGGTTTGAGCTTTCCATACCAAGAGTTCTGGAGGTTTGATCCTTCTATACCAAGAGTTTTGGAGGTTTGATCCTTCCATACCAAGAGTTCTGGAGGTTTGATCCTTCCATACCAAGAGTTCTGGAGGTTTGAACCTTCCACATCAAGAGTTCTGGAGATTTGATCCTTCCATACCAAGAGCTCTGGAGGTTTGATCCTTCTATACCAAGAGTTCTGGAGATTTGATCCTTCCATACCAAGAGTTCTGGAGGTTTGATCATTCCATACCAAGAGTTCTGGAGGTTTGATCCTTCCATACCAAGAGTTCTGGAGGTTTGATCCTTCTACACCAAGAGTTCTGGAGGTTTGATCATTCCATACCAAGAGTTCTGGAGGTTTAATCCTTCCATACCAAGAGTTCTGGAGGTTTGATCCTTCTACACCAAGAGTTCTGGAGGTTTGATCCTTCTATACCAAGAGTTCTGGAGGTTTGATCCTTCTACACAAAGAGTTCTGGAGGTTTGATCCTTCTATACCAAAAGTTCTGGAGGTTTGATCCTTCTATACCAAGAGTTCTGGAGGTTTGATCCTTCTATACCAAGAGTTCTGGAGGTTTGATCCTTCTATACCAAGAGTTCTGGAGGTTTGATCCTTCTATACCAAGAGTTCTGGAGGTTTGATCCTTCTATACCAAGAGTTCTGGAGGTTTGATCCTTCTATACCAAGAGTTCTGGTGGTTTGATCCTCTGACCTCTAGTCAGTTCACGGTCTCTGATCAATCAGGCTATCGCGGCTCTACACTTCACAACTTAACAATGAATGTGGCACTTTATATGTTCACTTAGCATAAAAATGAAAATTCTTTTCACGTTTAGTAATTTTTTTTTATCATTTTCTTGCTGCTGCCTCTTCTCCATCTTTATTTATTACATACGATTTATTTTCCTCACGTGTCTCTTCAATCCTGCCGTCTTTATTATTGTTTTTATCTCTGTGATGTGGCGGGAGAAAACTTTGAGTAAATCATTAGTCTGACAACATCTCTGATCTTCCTAAAAACAATTTGGTGGTCACGTTTAACGACGCTGGTTGATTCATGGGAGTGGAACATGGAAGTTCAGTTGGTTTAACGACGCTGGTTGGTTCATGGGAGTGGAACATGGAAGCTCAGTTGGTTTATCGACGCTGGTTGGTTCATGGGAGTGAAACATGGAAGCTCAGTTGGTTTAACGACGCTGGTTGGTTCATGGGAGTGGAACATGGAAGCTCAGTTGGTTTAACGACGCTGGTTGGTTCATGGGAGTGAAACATGGAAGCTCAGTTGGTTTAACGACGCTGGTTGGTTCATGTGAGTGAAACATGGAAGTTCAGTTGGTTTAACGACGCTGGTTGGTTCATGGGAGGGAAACATGGAATGTCAATTAGTTTTACACTCTAAAGGGTATCATCCTCCATCATAATCTAAGGTACACAACCACCGCCTCCCAGAACCACAAGGTTATGTACACAGAGCAGTGTATCTCTCAAAGAATGAATGTATGCAGAGACTTTACATAAGTCCCCATTTTAGGGATGAAAGTATTAATGTCTGGCCCTGTGAAGGTCATATATAACTTTAATGACCTTTGCTTAGCCGATAGACTTTAAACAAAACCCAGGATGCTACCCACAATACTCAACTAACACCCAGGTACCTATGCACCGTGCATGAAAAAGGACAAGGTGTTGCAGGGAGACTTTCCAGGTACGTTTCGTGCAGTCGTTTCGGTCATGACTTTCCCTCTTGTTATCTTCGTAAACCTCGTTCTTAAATTCTGCACTTTATACACTCTTGATGGAAAGGCTAAATTTGCTCGCCAGTAAACTACCTAACACTGATAAGACCTGTTATATATTTTAGAATAATAACAATGTTAATAAAACCAGTGGTGGAGGTTAATTAATTAAGTAACAATGTTAACACAACCATTTATTACTAAGTTATGGACCATCATAGAGTCAGTGATTACTAAGTTATGGACTACCATAGAGTCAGTGATCACTAAGTTATGGACCATCATAGAGTCAGTGATTACTAAGTTATGGACTACCATAGAGTCAGTGATCACTAAGTTATGGACTACCATAGAGTCAGTGATCACTAAGTTATGGATCACCATAGAGTCAGTGATCACTAAGTTATGGATCACCATAGAGTCAGTGATCACTAAGTTATGGACTACCATAGAGTCAGTGATCACTAAGTTACGTACCACCATAGAGTCAGTGATCACTAAGTTACGTACCACCATAGAGTCAGTGATCACTAAGTTATGGATCACCATAGAGTCAATGATCACTAAGTTACGAATCACTATATTCTCTATCTTGTTCCGCATTTGTTCTTCTCATTTCTTCTATGTATCAACAATGACATATAAGATACAAACTCCTCTAGCTGATCATTTACATACACAAATAACCCGCACATAGAAGAGAGAAAATTTATAACGTTGTTTCGGTCTGACTCGGATCATTCACAAGTCACACTAACACACGAAGGTGAGAGCCAATATATATATATATATATATACATATATATATATATATATATATATATATATATATATATATATATATATATATATATATATAGGAGAGGGGAACAGGGACGGGACAGAGAGGGACAGGGACGGGACAGAGAGGGACAGGGACGGGACAGAGAGGGGCAGGGACGGGACAGAGAGGGGAACAGGGACGGAACAGAGAGGGACAGGGACGGGGCAGAGAGGGACAGGGACGGAACAGAGAGGGACAGGGACGGGACAGAGAGGCACAGGGACATTTACGTATACCAAGAACAGTGATGGTTCTAGTACTGATCTCTGGAACAATGAAATATGTAAACTGCATGTCTGCTGGCATGACCGAGTTTGTCCTTGCAGCAATATTTGATCACTGCAAAGAGTATATTTATCCGCTGCTTTCCACTTGCCGGTTAAACAAGGTATCAAAATATTGTAGATAAACAATATCTTGCGTGGTCACTATTATTATCTCAGATAAAATAAACAAATATTTTGTATATTAAAACAGTAAACTATTCGAAGTGCGGTTGCACACACACTCACACACACACATACACACACACACCATACATAGCTTTAAGATGAGGTACGATAAAGCTCATGGAGCAGGGAGAGTGAGGACCTAGTAGCACTCAGTGAAGAGGCGGGGCCAGGAGCTGAGTCTCGACTCCTGCAACCACAATTAGGTGAGTACAATTAGGTGAGCACACACACACACACACACACACACACACACACACACACACACACACACACACACACACACGAACAGAATACAAAAAGGAGTAGACCAGAAAAGACTACAAATTGATTTAGACAAGCTTAGTAGGCTTGATTTGACAAATAGCTACTGAAAATTAACCCCAGCAAATGTAAAGTTATGAAAATCGGAGAAGGGCAAAGGCTTACGGAACAGTGTATAGACTCGGGAGACAAAGACTGTAAACCTTCCTGACAGAGAAGGACCTCGGGGTGAGCACAGTGTCCAGCATTTTCGACTGAAGAATTCATCATCGGAATACCCTCTGCAGCAAACACGAGACTGGCAAATATAAGGGCAGCTTTCACCAGCAACAACAGGGAGGCATTCACGACCTTATACACAGCATATGCCAGGTTCATCTTGGAGTATGCAGCGCCAGTATGGAACCCGCATCTGGTCATGCATGGAAAGAAGGTGGACAATGTGCAAAGCTTTGTAACGAAACTAATTCCAGAGCTGAGGGATATGACATATAAGGAGAGGCTTGAGGAGCTATACCTGACGACATTGCAGGACAGAAGGACCAGAGGTGACATGATTACGACGTATCAAATACTCAGAGGAACTGACAGGGTGGACAGGGAGAGTCTGTCTGAGAGGCAGGTCTCAGCTGGAGGCTAAAAACACAGATGAATCACAGGAATGTTAGGAAATACTTCTTTAGCAGTAGAGTGGTCAGGAGGTGGAACGACCTAGACAGCGAAGTGGTGCAAGCAGAATCCATACATAACTTTAAGACTAGGTATGATAGAGTTTACGCAGCCAGGAGAGAGTGGAACCATTAGCGGCCAGCATAGAGGCGGGGCCAGGAACTGAGATTTGGCCCCTGCAACCATCATTTGGAAAGAATAATTATGCAAGTACACACACACACACATACACACACACACACACACAACTGCTGCAGCATGTGGGTGCCTGGCAAACCTAAGATTAGCGTTCCGATACCTCAGTAAGGAATCGTTCAAGACTTTGCACACCGTGCACGTCAGGCCCATATTGGAGTATGCAGCACCAGTTTAGAACCCACACCTGGTCAAGCACGTCAAGATATTATAGAAAATGCAAAGGTTTGCAACAAGACTAGTCCCGGAGCTAAGGTGCATGTCCTACGAGGAGTGGTTAAAGGAAATCGACCTGATGACACTGGAGGACAGGAGAGAGAGGGAAAGACATGATAACGAAATATAAAATACTGAGAGGAATCGACATAGTGGATAGCGACAGAATGTTCCTGAGATGGGACACAGCAACAAGAGGTCACAATTGGAAGCTGAAGACTCAGATGAATCACGGGGATGTTAGGAAGTATTTCTTCAGTCACAGAGTTGTCAAGAAGTGGAATAGTCTGGAAAGTGATGTAATTTAGGCAGGATCCATACATAGCTTTAAGAAGAGGTATGATAAAGCTCATGGAGCAGGGAGTGGGCCTATGTAGTAGCGACCAGTGAAGAGGCAGGGCCAGGAGCTATGAATCGACCCCTGCAACCGCAATTAGGTGAATACACACACACTGTTTAAAATTATCAACAATAAAATTACCCAAATTAATTTAAAATAAGAAATACCACTGCTGTTTTATGAAAGTGAAGGTGAGCTGTGTCTCCAGGGAGTCCTGGACCCGGTGCCCTCACACCAAGGGACCCTGGCACCAAGGTGCCCTCACACCAAGGGACCCTGGCTCCGGAGCCACGGTCCCTGAACACCTGCTGCCTTAATTGTAGGCAACAGGTGTTCAGGGACACTGTTTTGTATATATTTTACTCGCTCTAATTTACCAAAGACTGCCATGCTAATATTTAGATAAGCTTATAGGAGCTTACCTGCAGCTCTTCTGTTTTCTTAAAGCTTTTCATTTACAACTACATTTCTTGCTTGCACTGAGGTAGAAGGGGCTGGGTTATAGGGCGCAGGGATACCTTACTTCTATCTCTCTTTCTCTCTCTCTCTCTCTCTCTCTCTCTCTCTCTCTCTCTCTCTCTCTCTCTCTCTCTCTCTCTCTCTCTCTCTCTCTCTCTCTCTCTCTCTCTCTCTCTCTCTCGGATTGCGCAGCGACAAACATGGATCTACTTATATCATAATGAATGAGACACATGTACAACACCTGTGCATCTTTACTGTGTTGCAAAAGTGTCTCATTGATCAACTTGTTGGTTTTCTGAAGCATTTATATAACAAGTTATATCATGTAGTGTGGGACACGACTCCAGTTTCCCTCACTTGGTATTTCCAAAACAATGGCTCAAAGATCCACTAGTATTGAGTGGAAGGTCGTGGAAGGTGACTTGAGAGGTCAAGAACCAGATATAAACTTGTCAGAGAGGAAATACACCTGTTATAATATATACACAGTGTATCACGGCGAATATACACCTATCATTCTCAATAATATACTCATATTGACATTAACACAAGCACATGATGAAGTGTCTTGAAGTTGTTTTCCTTTCAATATATTTTTAAAAACACATTCATTATATATTCAGTTGTTGTCTTGCCAGATGTGTGCTGACATCACAGTTAATATGACTTTCTGAGCTGCAACATCCCCACCTCTCCGTCAGAGTGCAGACCTTTTTGCAACCCACCTCCAGGATTCAAGTCCGGCTAACCGGTCAAGTCATGAGATACACAGTTTGGCTCCACTCATTCCTCTATAGTCTATAACATGCTCACAAAAGACTGCTGGATGCTCTAGCCCACCTAACTCCACGCTTCCTTTACACCACACCTCACTCCAACTCTTCCTGGGATCTCTACCCCTCCTTCCCTCCACTTTAGATTTATACACCACCTCTTGGACGTCCAGTGCTGCTTCATCCTCTCTAAATGCGCAAACCACCTCAACACCCTCTCGTCAGCCATTCGAATTATGCTTTCGGTAACCCATCACCTTTTAATCTTCATGCTCTGAATTCTCTGCATAATATTCACACCCCATACTGCTCTCAAACATCTCTATTGCCTCTTGCCTCAAACCCATATAAATGTGCAGGTGCCATTAAAATCCCTTTTGTCTCTAAGAATCAACTTCTTTCCACATTTGCCTCAACATACCACCCATCTTCCTTCCCTCATCAGCGCTATGTTTCACCTCGTCTTTCATAGACCATCACTGACATATCTACCCCAAATATCTGAAGGCATCTCTTCCTCCATATTCACTCCCTTCATTTTAATACCCAATTTTTCATCACTTGTGCTTTTTGTTACTCTCATCACTTTGCTCGTGTCTATATTCACTATACAATTCCCATCTTTCACATTCCCCCCTCAGATTCCCCACACAAACCTTTACAAGTTTCTTCAGAATCTCTCCACAAGAACGGGGTCATCGACAAAGAGCAACTGTGACACCTCTCACTTTGGAGCAGAATCATTACCTTTTAATCCCACACCTCTCCAACACCCCAGCATTTACTTCGTTTACATCCGCATCTATATGCTAAATACCCATGGTGACATCACACACCCTGTCTAAAGCTTACTTTTACTAGGAAATATTGCGGTTGTACTATTTCCTATATACACTAACTTGAGTCTGACTGTCTGAATAAAAACGCTTTACTGTTTTTAATGACCCACCTAATCCATACATTTCCAACATCTGACCCATCGCTTCCCGTATTTTATAACGTAATTAGCATATCTCTGATCGTTTTTGTGCAATCAACCTTGTTATTGTTGTGTCCACATAACGCAGGTGCTATACAAGGTGCCGTAATATTGTTCTATACCTTTGAAACATTCTAGAGACTAATGCATCAAGTATGTTCATTAATTTCAGCTAAAATCCATTTTGAGAAAGGAAAGTAAACCTTAAAAAATATTAGTATCCTGATAATGTAACTTTTAAGATGTAATTTTCTCTTAAAAATTGGGAATGAAATGGAATTGATCATATTTTGTACATATATCAATGTACAGTGTAGGAATGAGCCAAGTTACTTACGAGCACCGCCCAGGATGCGGTGACGGCGTTACTAGCAGCAGAAACAGCAGTAGCAAGTAACACCTTTACAAGTCGGAACTTCTTCGTTGCTGTCAGCAAGCGCCTTCCAGAGGTCCATATGTCTCTTCAACAGCTCATGGAGTTCCCACTGATAGTAAGTCAGGACGGGAAGTTGCGTTCGCCAGACGATATCACGTTGAGTATGTGTGTGTGCAGCGCCAACGTCCTCCACTCACTGTGGCCGAGCAATGATATCTTGGCTGTGATCTTGTGTTATAATGTGAGGAGGGTAAGCGGGGCCTATGTGTGTGCGAGCGTGCACAGGGGTCTGGTGTGTTCCATCATCACATTCCGCAGGGAAATGCTCTGCACCTGTGTATGTGTGATGGTCACCCGCCACCACTGTTGCAACACTTGTTTAAGTCATCGCCAGCTTCCCCCAGCAATGTAGCTTTAGCTTTCATAAGAAGAGCTTCAGAATTTAGCTTTAATAAGAAGAGCTTCGGAGTTTAGCTTCGAGAAATTAATTCCTGGGTACGGTACGTTAAAATATCACCCAATTTTACTACTAGACTTAGGAAGAAAAAATTGAGATAACCCTTAAGCTCTTAGTTAAGAGTAACAGATCGAGTGTGAGAGCTTCAGGAAGTGGACTCTCAGAGGTGATGTTAAATAATAATAATTATAATAATAATATTTAAAATGGTATTAATTTTCAATGCTGCGTTTAAAATTGTACTTGCAAAGCAACTTTGACGTTAATTATGCAACTGATCAACAATTTGAGAAGGAAACTCAAGATGCCAGAAAATCAGAGTCCAGCAGGAATAAACCAGTTAGTCCAGCAGGGGTAAACCAGTGAGTCCAGCAAGGGTAAACCAGAGTACAGTGCAGGTAAACCACAGCAGTTGTTGATCAACACTATCAAGACACAACAACTGAACATCAATACTATCAAGACACAACAGCTGTTGATTAATTTAAAGTCTGTCAATATGAGACGAATTAGATGGTTCCAGGTCGACTAAGAATTTCCTGGAAGTGTTGTTGCTGTATTAAGGTCTAATTAGACAGCTTGTGTTGTGTGAGTCCTGCTCCTAGAATTCTGATAAATATATCAAATCAAATAAAATCAAATTTATTCTCTATAAGGGTTATAATGTGGGGTTTACAGGTTCTGGGTATTGTGTGGTTTACATGTTATAAAATACTAATTACAGAGGGGCCCACTAGGACACCTAGCATGGCTAGGCATTTCGGGCAGACTTAGATTAATTAGTAAGTAAGTAAGTAAGTAAGTAAATTTATTCAGGTATACACAAATACAGTTACATAGAATTATCATACATAGCAGCATATGTGTAGAGAACCTAGGATAACCCAAAAAAGTCAGACAGAGTGACTTATTTCCATTGGGGTCCTTTTACCTTATTATTATAATATAAAGGTTATAATATTTTCTTATTATTCTACAATGAAGATAACATCTTATTATCATACTAAAAAGACTATCTACTACACGAGGGTCATTAAGACTATCTACAATACGAGGGTCATTACTAGGAATAAGGTAAAATTTACACGTATTTTAGCTAAAAAATAGAAAATCATTCCCCTCCCTTTCTGTAGCTTCATTCATCAGACACTTTTTGGTAGTCTTCTTGAACTGGATCATGCTATGACTGGCTTTGACATGTGCGGGTAGTCTGTTCCATTCCTTTATTGCTGTACAATGAAAGGTGTTTGACAGACTACCCGCACATGCCAAAGCCAGTCATAGCATGAACCAGTTCAAGAAGACTGCCAAAAAGTGTCTGATGAATGAAGCTACAGAAAGGGAGGGGAATGATTTTCTATTTTTTATCTAACATACGTGTAAATTTTACCTTATTTCTAGTAATGACCCTCGTATTGTAGATAGTCTTAATGACCCTCGTGTAGTAGATAGTCTTTTTAGTACGATAATAAGATGTTATCTTCATTGTAGAATAATAAGAAAATATTATAACCTTTATATTATAATAATAAGGTAAAAGGACCCCAATGGAAATAAGTCACTCTGTCTGACTTTTTTGGGTTATCCTAGGTTCTCTACACATATGCTGCTATGTATGATAATTCTATGTAACTGTATTTGTGTATACCTGAATAAATTTACTTACTTACTTACTTACTTACTAATTAATCTAAGTCTGCCCGAAATGCCTAGCCATGCTAGGTGTCCTAGTGGGCCCCTCTGTAATTAGTATTTTATAACATGTAAACCACACAATACCCAGAACCTGTAAACCCCACATTGTAACCCTTAGAGAGAGAAAATAATGTTTTCCCCTCAAAAAAAAAAAAAAAAAGAGCAAGAAATTGGAATAATGTATTTTCAATTAGATCTAGACGCCCACATTTTTCTCCAACCTGTGTTAACAACAACAGGCTTTCCCCTTGAGTCATTAACAACAGGCTTCCCCCACCCTTAGTTAACAACAAGCTTTCCCCTCACCCTGAATCAACAACAACAGGCGTTTCCCATCCCCTGAGTCAACAACAACAGGCGTTTCCCATCCCCTGAGTCAACAACAACAGGCGTTTCCCATCCCCTGAGTCAACAACAACAGGCGTTTCCCATCCCCTGAGTCAACAACAACAGGCGTTTCCCATCCCCTGAGTCAACAACAGCTTTTTCTCCCAACCCTGAGTCAACAACGACAGGTTTCCCCTCCCCTCGAGTCAGCAACAACAGACTTTCCTTCAGCCTGCAAGATCTGATGCATGGCGCCCAGACTAACTATCGAGCGGACTGTGCATGAAGACAAGTATCCCGGGAAGAAAATGTGATATTCTTCACTGATGTTGTAGACAGTGTTAGAGAGGGATAGTGGTAGGCATGTGCACAAGTTTCCGTTGAGAAGATCCATAGAGAAGAGCGGAGAGAGGGTAACAATAATGGTTGTCACGGGTAGTTAGTCTCACTGCCATAACCCGAAAACCAGAAACAGAACGATCTTTATGAAAAAATACCAGGTTTAATGGGCTTCATTTTGTAACACTGTTGTGGGCCAAAACATAAAGTTATTTCCCGACTAGCTGCAGGAACTACCCAGTTATTATATAATATAAAAATGAGTTGACATGCCTGAAGATTTTATCAGCTTGAAACCCAAATAACCTGTTGCCTTAAGAGTAAATTTGTTGATTGCCCACTGGCCACTTTAAAGTTTAATAAATAAATAAAATTATCTTTAAATGAGACACAGAAGATTTGAAATTTGAAGTCAATATAACGAAGCATTCAAGTTATATTACACAAATCAGTTTTCCAATTTGTCCAATAATCTTACAAAATTGGCACCCAGAAGCTCAAAGCTATTCCGAACCTTCCATGATAATTAAAGAATGTGAAGAATTTAAAACCTAGAAAAAAAAAATTTTTGCTTAGTGATTATAACCAATTAAACCAATATATTTAAAACAGTAAAACTGAAAGTTTAGCAGCTACACTGCCAAAGTAGAATCCAACCCGCTATCAAAAACACAATAGTATTAAGAGTTTCAATCTGACCAGAAAAGGCATTCTCAAATTATCTTACAGGGACACCGGATAACGAGGAAAAAACGGCAAATGTATTAAAGGTAAGTATCCCTCCCCCCCCCCTCGAAGGATACCTTAGTAATGAACCTAACCTTTAGGTACATATTATAATATAAAGAACAAAAATTGGCTTAGTTCTTTTACTGTCTGGGTCTGTAATTTTAAGCAATATTAATACATCAGCTTATGAAATGACAGGTAATGAGTGTAGCAAGGTGGCTGTTGTGAGTGTAACACTGCTAGAAGTTGGTGGTACAAGCACACACCAGGGCTCACACACCAGGGCTCACACACCAGGGCTCACACACCAGGGCTCACACACCAGGGTTCACACACCAGGGCTCACACACCAGGGCTCACACACCAGGGCTCACACACCAGGGCTTCGTCAAGCCTTGTAACAGCTTGACAAAGCTCCTGGAGAGCGAAACGTTGCCACAATAAAATGTCACATTAGCTGCACTTGTGTCCTTTTACTTAACATATTGAGTGTTCCTTCCTCCTCTCTCTTCATCTCCTGTTCCTTTTTTGCATACTCCCTCAGCTGCTCCCTTTCCAACTCCGTCCTGCCCCAGTCTGCTATATACTGTAATACTGCGTGTCTTACAGTCTCACTTCCTGTCTCAAGATCCTGTTCCTGGCTTTATTTGATGGGAGATTTTGTGTCATGGGAGTACCTCCAATCCTCTGAAAATTGTTGTTAGGTAAGACACATATGCAACAGTTAGGTATCTTTATTTCGAAACGTTTCGCCTACATAGAAGGCTTCTTCAATCGAGTACAGAAAAGTTGATAGAAGCAGAAGAGACTTGAAGACGATGTAATCAGTCCATCACCCTTAAAGTTTTGAGGTGGTCAGTCCCTCAGTCTGGAGAAAAGCATTGTTCCATAGTCTGAAACAATATTGAAACATATTGTTTCAGACTATGGAACAATGCTCTTCTCCAGACTGAGGGACTGACCACCTCAAAACTTTAAGGGTGGTGGGCTGATTACATCGTCTTCAAGTCTCTTCTGCTTCTATCAACTTTTCTGTACTCGACTGAAGAAGCCTACTATGTAGTCGAAACGTTTCGAAATAAAGATACCTAACTGTTGCATATGTGTCTTACCTAACAACCTGTCGGTATTTTATACCATTTTAATATTCCTCTGAAAATTGTTCAACTACTGAATCAGTTATCTTACCCACCCGTTTTTCCTCATCCCATCCCCTGCTTCCTGATCCCTTTCAGCCTCTTCGAGTCCATTGATCATCAGTAACTTCTCTCTTTCTTCTTCACATTACCATCTTACTGTTTCCTCTACCACCTCCTTTGCCTGTTCCTCTTCTGAGGAAATCTCCACTACTAATTTTCCTTCTTTACCCATTTCAAATCTCTCCTCTCCTTCTCCTGCTTTTATTGCCGCTACACCACCAGTTCGCTCTTTAATATCTTCCGTGAATTCTCTCATTTTTATCACTTCCTCCCCCAGTTTTAGAACCATTTATTCAGCCATGATAATCCATTTATACCTCTTCCATAACCTTCTAGTTTCTCTTATTGCTTATTCCTCAGTTTCCTCCTGAAAGGAACTCAGTTTTCTTTGCTAACTAAAAGGACACAAATGCAACTAATGCGACATTTTTATTGTGGCAACGTCTCGCTCTCCAGGAGGTTTATCAAGCCGTTGATAAAGCTCCTGGAGAGCGAAACGTTGCCACAATAAAATGTCACATTAGTTGCATTTGTGTCCTTTTAGTTAACATATTGTCGGTAATTCTACCAATATTAATACAATTTTCTTTGCCATTTCTCGTCCAGATTCATCGCTAATCTATTTATCATCATGACTAGATAGTGCAACTCGCCTCCTGCACTCCCCACTCTCCCTCCAGTTTGACTGCTTCTCAGATGTACCATTTTCTTGCACTTGAAAGGGTGTAAGACTACACTAAAATAAAAGCCAGTAGGCTGTGTAGCTTGTGTTTGTTTGTGTAAGTGTAAGTGTGTGTGTGTGAGAGAGAAAGAGAGAGAGAGAGAGAGAGAGAGAGAGAGAGAGAGAGAGAGAGAGAGAGAGAGAGAGAGAGAGAGAGAGAGAGAGAGAGAGAGAGAGAGAGAGAGAGTAACCCTCACAAAAGTGAGTTTAGTTTGTTTAATATCTTTATCTTGCACTCCATACCCATCCTGTGGGCGGTAGTCAATAGATTACAAAGGTACACAATGGGTCCAGGGACTGGACCCCAACAGCAGTGTTAATTTTAATATTTTTAACCTCACGGCATTTTACACACACACACACACACACACACACACACAGGTGCCAAGAGCTATGACTAGATCCCTGTAACCACAAATAGGTGAGTACACACACACAGAAGAGGTATGATAGAGCTCATGGAGCAGGAAGAGTGACCCAGTAGCGACCAGTGAAGAGGCGGGGCCAGGAGCTATGACTCGACCCTGCAACCACAACTAGGTGAGCACAACTAGGTGAGCACAACTAGGTGAGCACAACTAGGTGAGCACAACTAGGTGAGTACAGGAGCCAGGAGCTATGACTCGACCCCTGCAACCACAACTATGTAAGTACACACATACACCATAATTTTCCAGGTGCTAGGAACAAGCAGTAAGGGAATAATGAAGGTCCTCGGTCAGGTTCACACATGATATACGAGGAATCTTGGCAAGAACTTTGAGCTTCAGAAATAAACTGCAGGAACTGAAAAAAAGAAAAGAGTAGGAAAATTTGGTGCGGCTCTCTTGTGAAATTGCTGATAGGTGCTCCACCTGCTGGCAACACTGCTGGTAGGTGCTCCACCTGCTGGCAACACTGCTGGTAGGTGCTCCACCTGCTGGCAACACTGCTGGTAGGTGCTCCACCTGCCCACACTGGTGACCGAGGCTTCACCTGCCCACACTGGTGACCGAGGCTTCACCTGCCCACACTGGTGACCGAGGCTTCACCTGCGCACACTGGTGACCGAGGCTTCACCTGCCCACACTGGTGACCGAGGCTTCACCTGCCCACACTGGTGACCGAGGCTTCACCTGCCCACACTGGTGATCGAGGCTTCACCTGCCCTTACTGGTGACCGAGGCTTCACCTGCCCACACTGGTGATCGAGGCTTCACCTGCCCACACTGGTGACCGAGGCTTCACCTGCCCACACTGGTGACCGAGGCTTCACCTGCCCACACTGGTGACCGAGGCTTCACCTGCCCACATTGGTGACCGAGGCTTCACCTGCCCACACTGGTGACCGAGGCTTCACCTGCCCACACTGATGACCGAGGCTTCACCTGCCCACACTGGTGACGGAGGCTTCACCTGCCCACACTGGTGACGGAGGCTTCACCTGCCCACACTGGTGACCGAGGATTCACCTGCCCACACTGGTGACCGAGGCTTCACCTGCCCACACTGGTGCCCGAGGCTTCACCTGCCCACACTGATGACCGAGGCTTCACCTGCCCACACTGGTGACCGAGGCTTCACCTGCCCACACTGGTGACGGAGGCTTCACCTGCCCACACTGGTGATCGAGGCTTCACCTGCCCACACTGGTGACCGAGGCTTCACCTGCCCACACTGGTGACCGAGGCTTCACCTGCCCACACTGGTGACGGAGACTTCACCTGCCCACACTGGTGACGGAGGCTTCACCTGCCCACACTGGTGACGGAGGCTTCACCTGCCCACACTGGTGACGGAGGCTTCACCTGCCCACACTGGTGACCGAGGCTTCACCTGCCCACACTGGTGATCGAGGCTTCACCTGCCCACACAGGTGACCGAGGCTTCACCTGACTGGTGATCGAGGCTTCACCTGCCCACACTGGTGACCGAGGCTTCACCTGCCCACACTGGTGACGGAGGCTTCACCTGCCCACACTGGTGACGGAGGCTTCACCTGCCCACACCGAGGCTTCACCTGCCCACACTGGTGACGGAGGCTTCACCTGCCCACACTGGTGACCGAGGCTTCACCTGCCCACACTGGTGACCGAGGCTTCACCTGCCCACACTGGTGACCGAGGCTTCACCTGCCCACACTGGTGACGGAGGCTTCACCTGCCCACACTGGTGACCGAGGCTTCACCTGCCCACACTGGTGACGGAGGCTTCACCTGCCCACACTGGTGACGGAGGCTTCACCTGCCCACACTGGTGACCGAGGCTTCACCTGCCCACACTGGTGATCGAGGCTTCACCTGCCCACACTGGTGACGGAGGCTTCACCTGCCCACACTGGTGACCGAGGCTTCACCTGCCCACACTGGTGACGGAGGCTTCACCTGCCCACACTGGTGACCGAGGCTTCACCTGCCCACACTGGTGACGGAGGCTTCACCTGCCCACACTGGTGACCGAGGCTTCACCTGCCCACACTGGTGACCGAGGCTTCACCTGCCCACACTGGTGACCGAGGCTCCACCTGCCCACACTGGTGACCGAGGCTTCACCTGCCCACACTGGTGACCGAGGCTTCACCTGCCCACACTGGTGACGGAGGCTTCACCTGCCCACGTTTATGCCTAAAGTGCATTTCCTAGTTCTGTATGTTATATACTTTTGTAATTAGACAACGTGTATTTTGAGAAGCGAAATATTACCCACTTCAGTTTTTTTTTACGAGAGAGCGAGAGAGACAGAGAGTATCAGGACCAATTACAGTCATTCTATCACATTTTCTTTACCTAAATGGTTGAGGTGAGGATGGTATAGCAGAAGGCTCTCTCCCTAACCTCCACTCCTTCCGGTCACGCTGCTGGTAGGAAGCAATCAAGAGTCAATGAAGGATACACAACACACTGTGATGATGAACATGCAAAGAAATTTGACAGAAAAGGAGGTAAGTACAAGGTAGATGTCATCAGTACCACTGCTACTGTTTATACTACATTTTCTTCCACTAAATACTATGAACTGAGGTGTCCATGTAAACTGGTCATGCTAAGGACCGGCAGAATTGTAGTCAGTGTGCCAGTGGCCACAGTACTGTGTTGACAATGCAGCCAATAGGTTCGATCGACGGTACGGCTGGAAACATTTGGGCTCGTTTCCTTAAAATACCTGCTGTCCCTGTTCACCTAGCAGTATATAGGTACCTGGGTGTTAGCTGACTGGTGTGGGTCGCATCCTGGGGACAAAATTAACTTCACTTGCCCGAAATGCTCTGCATAGCAAGGCGCTTTCTATATAGTATGTCATTGATGTCAGCTATGGTCTTTATAAGTTGCATCACATTCTTCTAGGTAAATCCTACACTTGCCAAGTGTTTGTGCTGTTATAACAGGGAAGTTCAGAGCTCATGTGCACGACCGTTGTTACTATATTGACTACAAACCCAAAAACCTTTTAGAAAACCCTTTAGTAACTACGACTTTCCTTGAAGGACCTGCCTAGTATGGGCCAGTAGGCCTGCTGAAGTGTTCCTCCTTTTTCATTTTCAAAAGTATTCAATACCTTCAGCGGTAATGACGTTTTACAAACACTGTTCGCAAGAGTAACTTCACCTTCCATTGTGCTACGTCTTTTTATTTGAAGTTTTATTTTGTTATTCCGTGTTATTGTATCACTCTACTTGTGCTGTCGTTGTACTAGTTAGCTTAAGAACGACTTTCACGAACGTGATCAAAAGTTTATTTTGAACATTAGATAGAGTGGATATAAACAAACTGTTGGGACTTGAAGAGAAGGAGCCAAGGAACAGATGGCGGCTAAAGGCACAAATGAGCCATAAGGACTGTAGGAAATACTCTTTTTCAGTTTTAATGTGATAAGAGGAACGAGCTAAACAAAGTGGTGGTGGAGGTAAACACTACACAGCTTTAGCAGTACGTACGATCCAGTCCCGGAGACCAGAAATTAATGAGGACAATTGATAAGTGTTAAGAGGTAGGACCAGGACTCGACCCTTGCCAACACATCATAGAAAAGTAATTTAGTGAGTAATAATTGTGGGAAAATATGTCGGCGTACAGAGTTTACGCAAGACGCCAGTCCAGGAAAGATTGAAGAACAGCAGCAGCAGCAGCAGCAGCCTCACCTGAGCTGCTCTGGACTTGCTGCACACTCTCCCCGGCTCCACAACACCACTCACTACTAACATATTTACTCCTTAAATCCCACCTGTAAAGTTTACACTGAGAAAATACAGTATCAAGCCAAGCTCTGAGACTGTAGTGACATACCCTCATTATTGTTGCGTTCACGGAGTGCAAAACCCATAGCGGTTACGCAAGCCCTAACAGGAATGGGAGGCACTCAGGTTCGATCCGAGGAAGACGAACACGGGCTCAGTGGCTTAGCTGAAGTGTCCTTTGGCCGGCACGGTGGGACCTGCTGTGAGGGACATGTCATGAACGGGCTGAGACTTGACACGGGCCCAACCTACTTTCCAGCACGTGTTGACTAGTGACCCACGTGGTGCTCCCTGCTCCACGCCCACCGCTCCACGTTATTGACAACGCTCTGTCACGCAACGTTAGCCTCTCGTTAGTGCGTACGCCGTAACAGAGTGGTTATTTTGTCCTTTTCGTGAAGGTCTACTGGGAATTAGCTGGGAGCGCGCAGGTACCTGAGGCTCCATACCGCGATGCTCTGACATACTTCACACTGACAACACTACCACTACCTCCTCTGGTATGTGTGTACCCGATAAATAATTGATTTAAATCCATATTCCTGGCTACACACAACCCAGAGCTCTCGTAAGATACCCAAATACTTTCTACTGGCATAAAAATCATTATCTCCCTTAAAACCAATGGGCAATCCCTGATATAGAGAAGCACTTGTGTAGCCTACCTGGGCGCCACTACATGCGAGGTTCAGGTTCACTCATCGGAGACGAACACACTGCCTACCAGGTACCAGTCACTAGGGAACGAGGAAACACCAATGAAAGGGCACACGACAGTCTGGGTCGACGTCACCCACCACACTGAGTGAGTGGCTGCCTCACCACCACAACAACCAGCCATGTTTCTCCTACTTACCCGCTGCTGCTGCTGCTGCTGCTGCTGCTGCTGCTGCTGCTGCTGCTGCTGCTGCTGCTGCTGCTGCTGCTGCTGCTGCTGGTGCTGGTGCTGGTGCTGCTGCTGGTGCTGCTGCTGCTGCTGCTGCTGCTGCTGCTGCTGCTGGTGCTGCTGCTGGTGGTGGTGGTGGTGGTGGTGGTGCTGCTGCTGCTGCTGCTGCTGCTGATGCTGTTGATGTCGCATGTTGCCGTTGATGTTGCTGCTGCTATTGATGCTGATGCTGTTGATGCTACTGATGCCGCTGATGCTGTTGCTGTTGATGTTGCTGATGCTGCTGTTGATACTCATGCAGCTGATACTGCTAATGATGCTATCGTCGCCACAGCTGTCGCAGTCGCTGCCGCCGCCGCCGCCACAGCTGTCGCAGCCGCCGCCGCTGTCGCCACCACTGCCGCCACCGCCGCCACTACCGCCGCCACTACCGCCGCCACTACCGTCGCCGCCGCCACCACAAATACTATCCTCCCCTGACAACCACAAATACTATCCTCCCTGACAACCACAAATACTATCCTCCCTGACAACCACAAATACTATCCTCCCTGACAACCACAAATACTATCCTCCCTGACAACCACAAATACTATCCTCCCTGACAACCACAAATACTATCCTCCCTGACAACCACAAATACTATCCTCCCTGACAACCACAAATACTATCCTCCCTGACAACCACAAATACTATCCTCCCTGACAACCACAAATACTATCCTCCCTGACAACCACAAATACTATCCTCCCTGACAACCACAAATACTATCCTCCCTGACAACCACAAATACTATCCTCCCTGACAACCACAAATACTATCCTCCCTGACAACCACAAATACTATCCTCCCTGACAACCACAAATACTATCCTCCCTGACAACCACAAATACTATCCTCCCTGACAACCACAAATACTATCCTCCCTGACAACCACAAATACTATCCTCCCCTGACAACCACAAATACTATCCTCCCTGACAACCACAAATACTATCCTCCCTGACAACCACAAATACTATCCTCCCCTGACAACCACAAATACTATCCTCCCTGACAACCACAAATACTATCCTCCCCTGACAACCACAAATACTATCCTCCCTGACAACCACAAATACTATCCTCCCTGACAACCACAGATACTATCCTCCCCTGACAACCACAAATACTAACCTCCCTGACAACCACAAATACTATCCTCCCCTGACAACCACAAATACTATCCTCCCCTGACAACCACAAATACTATCCTCCCCTGACAACCACAAATACTATCCTCCCCTGACAACCACAAATACTATCCTCCCTGACAACCACAAATACTATCCTCCCTGACAACCACAAATACTATCCTCCCTGACAACCACAAATACTATCCTCCCTGACAACCACAAATACTATCCTCCCTGACAACCACAAATACTATCCTCCCCTGACAACCATAAATACTATCCTCCCCTGACAACCACAAATACTATCCTCCCTGACAACCACAAATACTATCCTCCCTGACAACCACAAATACTATCCTCCCTGACAACCACAAATACTATCCTCCCTTGACAACCACAAATACTATCCTCCCCTGACAACCACAAATACTATCCTCCCTCAAATACTATCTCCCTGACAACCACAAATACTATCCTCCCCTGACAACCACAAATACTATCCTCCCCTGACAACCACAAATACTATCCTCCCCTGACAACCACAAATACTATCCTCCCCTGACAACCACAAATACTATCCTCCCTGACAACCACAAATACTATCCTCCCCTGACAACCACAAATACTATCCTCCCCTGACAACCATAAATACTATCCTCCCCTGACAACCACAAATACTATCCTCCCCTGACAACCACAAATACTATCCTCCCTGACAACCATAAATACTATCCTCCCCTGACTACCTCCAGTGAGAGGTAGTTCTGTAAGCAACAATTCCTTGATAATGACAGTGGTCAAAGAAGAACGGCCAGACTGGCACAAGCTGACAGAAAGGAGACAGTAACACAGTCATGCATTACAACAGTGGTATGCAGAAAAGCATCTCTGAGCGCACCACACCTTGAACCTTGAAGTGGATGGGTGCCAGCAGTTGAAGTGCCTACAGTGGGCACAGGCTCGCCAAAACTTGACAGCTGAAGATTTTGAATAGATCACCTGGCCTGACAAATCGAGATTTCTGCTGCAACATGCAGATGGTGGAGTCAGAATTTGGTGAAGATAACATGACCCTATGGGAACCTTATTGGGATGGCAGATTCGCAGTATGGATATGCAGGGGACAAATCTTCAACAACTGCATGATGTCATTATGTCATCATGAATCAGAATCTCTAAGGAATATTTCCAACACCTTGCTGAATCACTGCAAAAAAAAATTCAGGACTCTGGGGGCAAAGGGATGGGGGCCCTAATGTGAACTGGAAGGGCGTACCCAGTAAAGTACCCAGTAAAGTACCCAGTAAAGTAACCACTGATTCCAGGGACACAATTGTTGCTTTATATGAAGTCATCCAATATATATATATATATATATATATATATATATATATATATATATATATATATATATATATATATATATATAAACACTGATCTCTGGCTGAAGGAGACTCGAATCTACGAACCTTGGAACAAGGTACGCAGTGCTATACCAAACTCATCACACTGGACCAATACCTTGGAGTCAAGCTTGCGCTAGACTTTAATCCAAGTCTAGCGCAAGCTGGACTCCAAGGTATTGGTCCAGTGTGGTGAGTTTGGTATAGCACTGCGTACCTTGTTCCAAGGTTCGTAGGTTCGAGTCTCCTTCAGCCAGATAGATAAATATATAGATATAAATGTTGTAGGCCACCATTTTTTACACCTCCAAATGCTGCGTTTCGTACTATTTTCCACCTTTCGTACAGAAGGTTGCCACCTTTCTCGGTGGCTCTACCCATTACCATCTCGTCACACACACACACATACACGAGCTAACTTTACTGTCTTTCTATCTTTTTCAGTTAATATGAGTGAACGACACATAACTCCAGGCGAGTGTGCAAGTAATGAAGAGTTTCAGGAAATTAGCAACACACTCTTTCAATAATATATTAAACTTTGTGAAGCGACATTTGTTTTGTAGGAAAATCGGCTAAAATGCTTATTGGTACGTTATGTAATAAGACATATACCTTATTGCTTTAATGGCCGGGAACTGACACAAAGTGTGTGCCTGAGGCCTCAACACCTGACTGACCTTAGTGCTGTGCTGGAGTGCAGACACAGGCGTGTTTATAGTCACGACTGTAAGGTTTTCTCCGTGCCCTCCATGATGCTACCATATTGATATTATAATTTTGTTTATGTGAAACTCTAAACCTATGCAGAACATTCAACGCAAAGAGCGGTGGAGGCTTGATACTCCGTCCGGTAATCTTCCGGCCAGCTGGGCTACATGACGGCTCAACGGTGCTGTAGATGAGTATTTGTCACGGTGGATGAGAACTGTGTGCCGAGCTGTTGTCAAATTTTTATGAGCATGACTCGCGAAATTGTAATGACACGATTGTAATCAGCTCACTGAACGGAGGATTGGAACCCATGACAATCATTTGTGGTCACAGTGAGGTCCCATGCTAACCTTCCTGTAAGTGAATCTTATCAAGCCGGCAGAACACTGAATAACGCACTGGCTTGCCGCGGATTCGAACCCTTTGATGAGAAAGTTCTAGAGCAAGATTTGGTTAATGCTTTGAGAGTCAAGTTCTTAATCAAAGAATGATAGGGAGGTTGGCATTATGGAGAGCTTCAGTGAGGACTCGTGTTGTGCTGTGCTTATATAATAATGGCCTTAATTTTTAAAGGGGTGGACAGGCAAGCCAGCAGAAGGCCTCGGTCAGATGACCAAAAGCTCCAGCTGCGGGTCATCATAAGATAAGACCTGCGTCAGAAAACACTTGTCCTGTTTCCTGACAAATCTTAACCTAACCTAACCTACAAACAATAGATGTTCATAGTGGAGCTGTCTGCATTCCTTGTTGCTCTCATGTAGACTGCTGGTTGTAGTGAGTCCGTTTCACCATTTATGTAGATGAGCAGAGTGCCCTAAATACCTTGACACATTTCGTTCCAGAACATCTGATGATTAAAAAAGGAAACAGGACGGGCTTCTCCGTGTCCTTGCCTGGCATAAGGACGTGTCACGCTGTTGGTGGCAGAATCTTGCCAAACGTCCAGGGTAATGATAGAGTGAACCTCAAAGTAAAAATTATCGCACAGATCACTACAGTAGTTCTCTGCCTTAATTAATGGTCACATTCGTCATTTTGTCCTTGAGAAGTTCCTTTTCCGGTGGGACCAAGAAACATGCAGTAAATTGTACATAGTTAGGCAGGACGTAAGACTGTACCCGCCAGTATTCCACAAGAATGGTAATGCGAGACAGCCCGGTGGCCTGGTGGCTAAAGCTCCCGCTTCACACACGGAGGTCCCGGGTTCGATTCCCGGCGGGTGGAAACATTTCGACACGTTTCCTTACACCTGTTGTCCTGTTCACCTAGCAGCAAATAGGTACCTGGGTGTTAGTCGACTGGTGTGGGTCGCATCCTGGGGGACAAGATTAAGGACCCCAATGGAAATAAGTTAGACAGTCCTCGATGACGCACTGACTTTCTTGGGTTATCCACCCAGGATAACCCAAGAAAGTCAGTGCGTCATCGAGGACTGTCTAACTTATTTCCATTGGGGTCCTTAATCTTGTCCCCCAGGATGCGACCCACACCAGTCGACTAACACCCAGGTACCTATTTGCTGCTAGGTGAACAGGACAACAGGTGTAAGGAAACGTGTCGAATGTTTCCACCCGCCGGGAATCGAACCCGGGCCCTCCGTGTGTGAAGCGGGAGCTTTAGCCACCAGGCCACCGGGCCCACCAACTTGGGTGGCTAACCCTCCGGGGTTAAAAATCCGAACGAAATCTTATCTTATCTTATCTTCTCTCTAGATTATGTATAGGATACATGTCTCTAGGCATGCTTGTATGAGATCGTGTCTCTACGTAGATTCAGTGCGTTATGTATATATATGTGCATGTATGTACTCACCTATTTGTGGTTACAGGGGTCGATTCATAGCTCCTGGCCCAGCCTCTTCACTGATCGCTACTGGGTCCTCTCTCTCTCCCTGCTCCATGAGCTTTATCATACCTCGTCTTAAAACTATGTATGGTCCCTCCCTCCACTACATCACTTGCCAGACTATTCCACTTCCTGACATCTCTATGACTAAAGAAATACTTCCTAACAACTCTTTGACTCATATGAGTCTTCAACTTCCAATTTTGACCCCTTGTTTCCGTGTCCCATCTCTAAAGCATCCTGCCTCTGTCCACCTTGCGAATTCATCACCATGGTGACAGCAGAAGCTGTCACCATGGTAACCGAGTTGTTATTCAATAACATTCGTTTTAAACTCAGTATCTTTGTTCATAAACACATCTATAAACATTAATATCTCCTGAGAACAGTTTTATTGAAGTTCCCTCAACTCTTTATTACAACAATATATTTTATTGAAAACTTGGACCAATTTATTCTTGTGATAAAATATTTTTTTATAATTATCTTTCTGGATGTAATAATTATTGTTACTATTGTTTAGTCCTTTCTTACTCTTAATGGAAGTTTAGTGGTTCTTTTAACACTGTCAATATACTGGCCTCGCCGGAGGGTAAATAACCCTTATCAATCAGACTGTTGTTGTTGGCATGTAATACACTACGTACACAACCAATAGATCAGGTTTCTGGAGTATTTTGTAAGTATGATTTACTTGCCATAGTAACCTGACCCGGTATTGACCATTATCACATCTGAGTGCGAGTTTCTGTAATTATTATAATCAAAGGGGGAGCGCTAGACCCATAGGATTATGTAGCGCCTGTGGGGGGGGGAAGTATTCAGGCTTTGTTCAGGGAACTTGAGTACAGAACCGATTCCCTAGATCAAGAGCCCTTTACCAACATCAAGGAACCTTGCTTCAAGGGTCACTGTTTCGAGAAATTGTAGCTTGAAGAATTTCATGCTTTCAAGGGAGCTCTTCATCCGTGTCCGTGTATGTCTCCATACTGCCAGTTTGTCCTGGAATGTTTTTTGGGTGTTGTTGGCAAGAATATAATTTTCTTATATATTATGAATTTTACAGATTATAATAAGCACTGCCTTCATTTAAATCTATGGGACCAACCCTCTTTGTTTGATTGTCTGAGCACCCGAGAGGGAACCTTCCCTTGCTGGAACCTTCCCTTGCTGGAACCTTCCCTTGCTGGAACCTTCCCTTGCTGGAACCTTCCCTTGCTGGAACCCTCCCTTGCTGGAACCTTCCCTTGCTTTATAAGTACTGTACATTTTAACCTCAGGATGGTATCTCACTTAACTAATACGGTCTTGACAGTGACGTGGGGTTTAATTACAGATATTTGAGAGGAAAGCAGGTACCTTCCCCATGGTATCTCACTTAACTAATAAGGTCTCGACAGTGACGTGGAGTTTAATTACATATATTTGAGAGGAAAGCAGGTACCTTCCCCATGGTATCTCACTTAATTAATACGATCTTGACAGTGACGTGGGGTTTAATTACAGATATTTGAGAGGAAAGTAGGATGGTATCTCACTTAACAGATATTTAATACTTTCCCCATGGTACAGATATTTGAGAGGAAAGTAGGTTGACAGTGACGTGGGGTTTAATTACAGATATTTGAGAGGAAAGTAGGTACCTTCCCCATGGTATCTCACTTAACTAATACGGTCTTGACAGTGACGTGGGGTTTAATTACAGATATTTGAGAGGAAAGTAGGTACCTTCCCCATGGTATCTCACTTAACTAATACGATCTTGACAGTGACGTGGGGTTTAATTACAGATATTTGAGAGGAAAGTAGGTACCTTCCCCATGGTATCTCACTTAACTAATACGGTCTTGACAGTGACGTGGGGTTTAATTACAAATATTTGAGAGGAAAGCAGGTTCCTCCACCCTGGTGTCTACCTGACCAGTCATGTCAGTAATGGAGTATCCTCACATCTTTTCTGACATATTATTTCATGCAGGTGCACCAGATAGGCCAGAACAATTATCCACAATTATACCACGAGATATAATGAAGATAAATAATTCATTATTAACAATGATATAAATTCCGTTTTCTCTCTGTGTTGAACACAAGTGCCTTATATAAGTGAGTCAAATTATACTCTGCTAAAAAAAAAAAAAAAACATGAATTTTCCTAACATAATTTTAAATTAACTGAACTTCACTGACTTAAGACTGAGGGAGACTGACATCAGTCAGTCTATCTATCATCTTTCTATCATGCAGGAGGAGCCACAAGTCTATGTACATCACTACTGCCCGGCTCCGGCTGGGTTACAAGTATCTTCAGAAGGTTAAATCACCACCACCAGATGTAGACCAAACGAAATGTAAACTTTGCCAGATGGATTGTTGTCACACCTTGCTTCCTTATATAGAAACTGAATATAGCAAGATCTCGAAAAGAGATCCTGCTGTATTCCATAGGTTGTTCAGAAATGTTTGTTTGTAGGAAGGTGGGGTAGTGATCAGCAGTGTTATCTGTGATTATCCCTGATTTAAGGGAAGGTAGTATATTTGTTCATATATGGTCGATTATGGTTGCACTCGTCTCTATAAGCATTGTTGGTTTTGTTATAGCTGGTATTGTATGGGTAGTGAATTGTTCATACTGTTAATGAAATTAATTACTGGTTGGTCATCTGCTAGTCTCCTGCTAGTAGTAATTGCTGCTTGTTCATTTGATTGTTATTAGCATTTTTATTTCATCACTAAAAGTTGGGATGTTAGCATGAAGCATCCTGTATATACTAAGTTTTTTACAGAAAAGTTGGCAAATATATATTCACCATATTCATCCTGTAGCATGTGGTGCTACAACATAATAGTTTATTAGAATAATAGATGGCAATACCTCCCCAGTTTGGTCTGGCCTACAGTTGTGGGTTGCTGTGTATCCTGGTAGTGTGTAGATGTCTATTGTATCTTGCTTAAGCCTGGTTTCAGTAAGAATAATACAGAAGAAGGTTGTATTTAAGGAATCTAGGAGTGCCAGGAGGTCATCATAGTCCTTACTTAGGGATCTAATATTGCAATTAAAAAAATTTATATTTCTAGCATTACTGAGGACAGTACTGTCTTGTGTTACTGTGTAGTAAAGACAGTTTCTGTCAGCATTTTACATTCAAGTTTCAGGCTATTTACCCCTCAAGGGAGGTTCCTTGACGCTGGTGAGGGGCTCTTGATCTAGGGAATTGGATCTGTGCTCCGGTTCCCTGAATTCAGCCTGAATGCCTTCCATCCCCCCTCCCCCCACTTGCGCTGTATAATCCTATGGGTTTAGCGCTCCCCATGATTATAATAATAATAATAATCAGGCTATTTAGAGCAAATAATGAGCAAAGATATTCAGTTGCAATTAAACTGTGTGCGGTCGTAGTTTCCACAAGGTTGAGAGCAACAAGTAAGGTGGAAGCCCAATTATTAATTCTAATACACCTCTATATACCATCAGCCTGGTTGACAACAACAGCACGTCCGGCCATTCCACTGACAGGGTTAAGGGATCCATCAGTGTATCTAGTCTGTGTGATAGTATTCTTTGTCCTTAGGTCGTGTATGCGTTCCAGAGCAATGGTTTTAGAAAGTAATCAAAGTTGAGGATTGTATATGATTAGTTTCTTGGAAGGACACATTGGTATGGTGATATCGAAAACTGTTATCTGGTGGGAAATCTTATTGTTTCCTAACATGAAATAGTTCAGATAGTCCAAACATTTTATGTGTTGCTTTTATTTGAATCTATCTTGATTCACTTGTCTCATGAATTATATGTTCTAGTAATTCTTCAGAGACAACATTGTTTTGATCGCCAGGCAGCAGCTTCAATCCTCTCATGACTGATTTCACGCAGTCAGCAACATTAGATATAACTAATTTGTTATTCCTAATATGAGGAAAGTAATTAGTAATATGAAAGTAATTATTTAATATGAGGAAAGCAATTAGTAATTGCTTCCCATACACTAAGTATTTTGTTATAACCCAGTATTCTTTCATGGTCCAGCAGTGTTCTTCCTCGTGCATCAGGACGCTGGGTTCAATACGGTGTTGGGTGTCAATGGCCCTATAAATCCACAACAAGTAGTATATCTCCAGAAATATCGTAATGTCTTCCACAACCATCACGGCGGGACTTCTGCGCCAACCTTCGTGAGTGTGAACATCTCGCTCTCGCCTGAGTATCAGTGACATTTCCACCGCTCTCTCTGGGACGCTTTTCCTCGTCTATTTTGCCTGCCAGCGCGCATTACAGGAGGGGCACCTGGTCATAGGCTTTTTTTTAATAGTAATATTATACTTCAGCATGATACAGTGTTTGTATGAAGTTAAATGACATTTGGGTGTACATGCAGAGAGCCCCTATATATGCAGAGCGTTTCGGATATGCAGACCGTAATGGAAATAAGTCATTTTGTCTAACTTTTTTGTTATCCTAGGTTCTCTACACATACGCTGCTATGTATGATAATCTGTGTAACTGTATTTGTATATACCTAAATAAACTTACTAGCCAGTTTCATTTTTCCGCTTTGCGAATAATTCTTTAACGGTTTTGGTGTGAAACCGGTTACTAAACTTAGGTGAGGGTGGGGGCGTCTCGTTCTGTTGGGGTTTCCCCTCGAGAGAGGGTCCTTGATGCAGGTGAGGGAAATTGGGTTATGCTCCAGTTCCCTGGATTAAGCCTGAATACCTTCCAGTCTCCCCCCACAGGCGCTGTATAATCCTACGGGTTTAGCACTTCCCCATGATTATAATAATAGCAATCTGCTGGGGCATGGCAAGGGGGTCCACCTGATCTAATTGGGACGTTCTAGTTCCTGGTTTTATTTTGCAAAGGAATTCTTGTTCCTTTTTTTTTTTAATCGCCCAGCTTTGGGCAGGCCCCCATGGCCTGGTGGCAAAAGGTCTCGCTTCAATACACAAATAACCCGCACATAGACGAGAGGAGCAAACGACGACGTTTCGATCCAACTTGGACCTTTTACAAAGTCACACTAACGAAAAGGGGAGAGCGAGATGTATATATAGGTAGGAGGTGGTGGTAGTAATAGTAGTGGGGGAGGTAGTAAGAAGGAGAAGCCAGTTAAATACTAAGAAAGAGGAGCACTGCAAGGAAACTAGGTGCCCACAGAGGGTAAAAGCAAGAACACACGGTGAATGTCCGGGTTCGATTCCCAGCGAAGGGATGGAAACATTGGACATGTTTCCATAAGACACCTGCTGTCATGTTCACCTATCAGTATAAAATGGGTACCTGGGTGTTAATGGACTGGTGTGGGTTGCATCCTGGGACAAAACTGATCTAATTTGCCCGAAATGTTCTGCATAACAAGCGGCTTTCTATATAGTTGTATGTCTTTGATGTCAGGTAGGCCTGTATACCTTGTACATGTACTTGTAGAAAATTAAGATATTATTACAAATCATCCCCTTACAGGTGACCCCCGAGACCTGGCTGGCAAAGCTCTCGCTTCACACACGGAGGGCACGGGTTCGATTCCCGGCGAGGAAGAAACATTTCGACGCGTTTCCTTACATCTGTTGTCCTGTTCACCTAGCAGCAAGTAGGTACCTGGATGTTAGTCAACTGGTGTGGGTCGCATCCTGGGGTACAAGATTGATGACCCCAATGGAAATAAGACAGACAGTCCTCGATGACGCACTGACTGACTTGGGCTATCCTGGGTGGCTAACCCTCCAGGGTTAAAAATCAGAACGAAATCTTATCGTACACCGGGAAGTTGGGTTCGATACTACGTAAGCTGTCAGTGACTCTTATAAACCCAACAAACAAACATCACACTTGGTATGTTCAGACTTATTTGTATTTGACCAACTGTCATTGACATTGTAAATTTGATATGTAAGTAAATAATGTGAGATCGAGGCCCTTTAGGGGAATGGCTTTTGATCCAGAGAATTTTCTCCCATTCCCCATCTAATACATTAAATAAGATTTTGGGATTTTTAACCCGGGGGAGGGTTAGCCACCCAGGATAACCCAAGCTAGTCAGTGCATCATCGAGGGACTGTCTGGCTTATTTCCATTGTGGTCCTTCAGTTTTCTGCCCCAGGATGCGACCCACACCAGGTACCTACTTACCTACCCCAATGGAAATAAGTCACTTTGACTTTTTTTGGTTATCATAGGTTCTCTTCACACATGCTGCTATGTATGATAAATGTAACTGTATTGTATACCTGAATAAACTTACTGCTAGATGAACAGGGACAGCAGGTGCTTCATGACCCGTACAGATTTAGTGCTTCCCCCCAAGATGGACAAAAATAGATTAAGATATTATTTTAGAAGAAGAATTAGTAGTAGTACACTATATTCTTGGAGAAGCACTAAACCCATAAGGGTCATACAGTACATGGGGAATAGGATGCAGTTGGGTTTGATTGAAGGAAGGGCAGGGAGTGCGTAGTACTTGTATTAAATGATTACTATGAACTTTACACAGCGAAGTGCTGAAAACCCTATTCAGGTTGTTAATCCAGGATAACCCAAAATAGCTAAGCGTTTTGTCTTATTTCTGTTGGGGGTCATTCTGTTAGGAGACTCGCATTATCCTGTTTCACATATGTATCTATTACCAGTTTCAGTAGTTTTCTTACCCTCACAGCCCGGCCTGGGGCCGGACTTGTCTGTTGATTTCATGTTCATCCTGGTTGAATGATTAATTTGTCTCTTGAAGAAATTACATTCTGCTTTTGATCTGTGGCTTTTAGTGAGGCAGTAAGTAAGTAAGTTTATTCAGGTATACACAAATACAGTTACATAGATTATCATACATAGCAGCATATGTGTAGAAAACCTAGGATAACCCAAAAAAGTCAGACAAAGTGACTTATTTTCATTGGGGCCATTAAGGCAGGAATAAGGTTATTCATAGTATACTTTGTTTAAATAATATACTCAGCATTATAAAGTTTCATAGCCTGGAGCCATATAAACCAGCACATTGACTCTTGAAGAACTGTTCTCAGCAACAATAATTTCATTATTTATCACCTTTTTCCTCTAATACTGGGAGTGTTGGAGAGTATTTTTTCTGTGGCAGACAATGCATCTAAATGCCCTTCTGAGTATTTATGCTATGATTATGTCTTGAAATTCCACTTTCCTTGATGAAATATTAAAACAATTTCGATCTTATATTCTTCATTCAGCAAACCAGCCATATCCCACTGAGGCAACATGACCCAAAAAGAAAAACAAAGTTTCTCTTTTTAACTTTAGTAATGTATACAGGAGAAGGGGTTACTAGCCCCTTGCTCCCAGCATTTTAGTCACCCCTTAAGACACGCATGGCTTTCAGAGAAAGAATTCTGTTCCACTTCCTCATGGAGATAAAAGGAAATAAACAAGAGCAACAACTAGTAAGAAAATAGAAAACCCAGAGGGGTGTGTGTATATATATATATATATATATATATATATATATATTTATTTATTTTTTTTTTTTTTTATTATCACACCGGCCGATTCCCACCAAGGCAGGGTGGCCCGAAAAAGAAAAACTTTCACCATCATTCACTCCATCACTGTCTTGCCAGAAGGGTGCTTTACACTACAGTTTTTAAACTGCAACATTAACACCCCTCCTTCAGAGTGCAGGCACTGTACTTCCCATCTCCAGGACTCAAGTCCGGCCTGCCGGTTTCCCTGAATCCCTTCATAAATGTTACTTTGCTCACACTCCAACAGCACGTCAAGTATTAAAAACCATTTGTCTCCATTCACTCCTATCAAACACGCTCAAGCATGCCTGCTGGAAGTCCAAGCCCCTCGCACACAAAACCTCCTTTACCCCCTCCCTCCAACCCTTCCTAGGCCGACCCCTACCCCGCCTTCCTTCCACTACAGACTGATACACTCTTGAAGTCATTCTGTTTCGCTCCATTCTCTCTACATGTCCGAACCACCTCAACAACCCTTCCTCAGCCCTCTGGACAACAGTTTTGGTAATCCCGCACCTCCTCCTAACTTCCAAACTACGAATTCTCTGCATTATATTCACACCACACATTGCCCTCAGACATGACATCTCCACTGCCTCATATATATATATATATATATACACACACATGCATGTACATGCATGTGTAGTGTGGCCTAAATGTAAGTAGAAGTAGCAATGTAAGTAGAAGTAGCAAGACGTACCTGAATCTTGCATGTTCATGAGACAGAAAGACACCAGCAATCCTACCATCATGTAAAACAATTACAGTCTTTTGTTCTACACTCACTTGGCAGAACGGTAGTACCTCCCTGGGTGGTTGCTGTCTACCAACCTACTACCTAGAATATCTTATATTCTCATGTATTTATTTATTTATTTATTATTACACCTACCATCCGACTTACGACCAAGTTTGGTTCCGAGAAACCGGTTGTAAGTCGAAATGGTCGTAAGTCGACCTTTACTACTGAATATCGACAAAACATTTTTGTAATGACTATTTTATTGTTTTATTTTGGTATTTCATGTTTTACTTTACTTTTTATGTTGTTAGTATTGTATTTTATACTGTAAGGTTTAGGATAAACACTGTGTACAACACAAATAGTTGTTTATTTCCCAGAAATTTGGCATAAAAAACACGGTCGTAAGTCGAGTGGTCGTAAGTCGAGCAGGTCGTAAGTCGGATGGTAGGTGTATTTGAACATGATACATAGTTGTACAAAAGAAATACAGTGATTGAGTGTACATGCCAAAAGCCCCTTGTATGCAGAGCATTGTGGGCAGGCTTAAAATTAACTTAAGATTAACTAAGCAATGATACATTCAGTGGTAAAAATACAGTAAACAAATTACATAATGAAGTACAAATGAGTATTTCAAATATGAGGCTTTATAGTTGTACAAAATTTATAATATAATCTTGTCAAATCGAATAAAATCAGTGATTTGTAGTGCAGAAACAAGTCATATTGTCATTTCTTTTGATGAGTTACTGAGCATTCATGAGAATGGAGTATTCTATTAAATAATGTAATTGCAAAAAAACAGTTTGATAGGGTCACAGGTTATACATTTATGAGATACAGTTAATCAGTATTTATTTAGTTGTGGATAAGTAAGTGGTTTTTAAGAAGTCTTGAATTGATAAACAGTGTTTCTTTTATTTTTTTTTTTTTATTTTTTATTATCACACCGGCCGATTCCCACCAAGGCAGGGTGGCCCGAAAAAGAAAAACTTTCACCATCATTCACTCCATCACTGTCTTGCCAGAAGGGTGCTTTACACTACAGTTTTTAAACTGCAACATTAACACCCCTCCTTCAGAGTGCAGGCACTGTACTTCCCATCTCCAGGACTCAAGTCCAGCCTGCCGGTTTCCCTGAATCCCTTCATAAATGTTACTTTGCTCACACTCCAACAGCACGTCAAGTATTAAAAACCATTTGTCTCCATTCACTCCTATCAAACACGCTCACGCATGCCTGCTGGAAGTCCAAGCCCCTCGCACACAAAACCTCCTTTACCCCCTCCCTCCAACCCTTCCTAGGCCGACCCCTACCCCGCCTTCCTTCCACTACAGACTGATACACTCTTGAAGTCATTCTGTTTCGCTCCATTCTCTCTACATGTCTGAACCACCTCAACAACCCTTCCTCAGCCCTCTGGACAACAGTTTTGGTAATCCCGCACCTCCTCCTAACTTCCAAACTACGAATTCTCTGCATTATATTCACACCACACATTGCCCTCAGACATGACATCTCCACTGCCTCCAGCCTTCTCCTCGCTGCAACATTCATCACCCACGCTTCACACCCATATAAGAGCGTTGGTAAAACTATACTCTCATACATTCCCCTCTTTGCCTCCAAGGACAAAGTTCTTTGTCTCCACAGACTCCTAAGTGCACCACTCACTCTTTTTCCCTCATCAATTCTATGATTCACCTCATCTTTCATAGACCCATCCGCTGACACGTCCACTCCCAAATATCTGAATACGTTCACCTCCTCCATACTCTCTCCCTCCAATCTGATATTCAATCTTTCATCACCTAATCTTTTTGTTATCCTCATAACCTTACTCTTTCCTGTATTCACCTTTAATTTTCTTCTTTTGCACACCCTACCAAATTCATCCACCAATCTCTGCAACTTCTCTTCAGAATCTCCCAAGAGCACAGTGTCATCAGCAAAGAGCAGCTGTGACAACTCCCACTTTGTGTGTGATTCTTTATCTTTTAACTCCACGCCTCTTGCCAAGACCCTCGCATTTACTTCTCTTACAACCCCATCTATAAATATATTAAACAACCACGGTGACATCACACATCCTTGTCTAAGGCCTACTTTTACTGGGAAAAAATTTCCCTCTTTCCTACATACTCTAACTTGAGCCTCACTATCCTCGTAAAAACTCTTCACTGCTTTCAGTAACCTACCTCCTACACCATACACTTGCAACATCTGCCACATTGCCCCCCTATCCACCCTGTCATACGCCTTTTATATTCACAGGTAATGAATTCCAGATTTTTGAACCTTTTATGTGCATTGCATTTTTACATGTGTGAGATGAACACGAGGAACATCAAAGAGTGATCTGTGCCTTGTTTTGTGGTCATGTGTTCTGTTGAGGTTGGTAAGGAGAAGTTTGAGGGGAGGGTTTATATCCGAGTTCAGTGTTCTATGTATATAGTAGGTACAATAATAAGTATGGATGTTTTGTACAGTGAGTAAATTTAGCATTTTGAATATTGGTGGAGTATGCTGTCTGTAGTGGGAATTTGTTATTCTGACTGCAGCCTTTTGTTGGCTAATTAATGGTCTGAGATGGGTTATTGTTGTTGAGCCCCATGTACAAATTCCATAGGTGAGATAGAGGTAAATGAGTGAGTGATATAGGGCCAGGAGGCTGACTGTGGAACATAGTACCGTATCTTCGATAGTATACCTACGGTCTTGGAGATTTTCTTGGAAATGTGTTGTATATGTGTTTAAAATTTGAGTCTATTATCAAGGTGGATTCCTAAGAATTTTCCCTCTGAGTTTTGTGATAGGTGATCCGTTTATCATTATGTTAAGAGGGAGATCCGTGGTTCTGTTTCCAAACTGTATGAAGTAGGTTTTGTCAATATTGAGAGTAAGCTTGTTAATCATCATCCAGGTAGATATTTTCTGTAATTCGGTATTTATGGTATTGGCTAGCATGACTGGGCTTGGGTGAGAGAAGACGTATGTAGTGTCATCTTCAAATAGTGTGGGTTTGAGTAGTTGTGATGCATTTGGTAGGTCGTTTATGTAAATGAGAAAGAGGAGAGGGCCAAGGACACTTCCCTGAGGGACACCAACAGTAATTGGCTGTGTGGAAGAATTTGCTCCATTTGTGTACACATATTGGCTTCTGTTGCTAAGGTACGACTTTAGGTAGTTGAGGGAGTGCCCTCTTATACCATAGTGTGACAATTTTATGTGCAGCAAATCATGATCAACTGTATCAAAAGCTTTACGTAAATCAATGAAGATCCCCAGTGGGACTTCTTTTTTCTCGAGTGCAGTGTATATTTGTTCTAGCATGTGTATAGTGTATAATAGCATCATTTGTATTTTTATTAGGCCTGAACCCAAACTGACAGGGGTTGAGTATGTTGTGGGAGATGAGGTAGGAATAGATTTGTTTATGAATTAATTTTTCAAAGATTTTAGAAAGAGGGTGTAAGCTGGATATTGGCCTATAGTTATTCAAGTCTGTTTGATCTCCTCCTTTATGTATCGGGGTGACCCTCGCTATTTTGAGAACTGTGGGGAAGGTAGAGGATTCGATGGATTTGTTAAAGAGTGTTGCAATGATTGCTGACAGCATCTGCAAAGCTTTTTTGTATATAAAGGGTGGTAAGGTATTTAAATCTCCTGTCTTGTTTTTTAGTGTGTTGATAACAAGGTAGGCTTCTGTTGCATTAATTGGAGCTAGGAACAGTGTGTTTGGGTAGTTGCCAGTGAGGTAGTCATTGGGTGAGGTATTTGAGCTTGGGACTTTATCAGCAAGGTTTTTTCCTATGGTGGAAAAGAAAACATTGAGTCTGCTGTTTTGGTTGGTGGGAGTTGGGGTTCATCTGGTTTTGTTAGTTTGATTGCCCTGTTTCCTGATATCTTTTTTGTTCCTAGAATTTCAGATAGAGTTTTCCAGGTCTTTTTTACATCACTTTTTAAGTTTGATAATCTGTTCTCATAATACAATTTTTTTGCTCTTCTTATCAGGCTGGTTAGGATTGATGAGTAACGTTTTGTTTGGTCCCTGGTTATGTGACCCATTCTATACTGTTTTTCGTATAGGTGCTTTATATTTATGGATTTGAGGATGCTAGGTGTTAGCCAGGGACTGTTCAGTCTCTTAGCTGTGATCTGTTTGGTTTTTTTAGGGCAGTGCTTGTTATAGAGGTATTGGGTCTTTTTTTAGAAAATTATTAATACATTCATCAGTATCTGTATAGGTTTCTAGCTCAGTTAGCCAGTCAGTGTTTGTCATTGCTGTTGTGAAGTTATTAATGGCTGCCTCACTGTGAAGTCTGAAGGTTACTTTAGTAGTGTCTTGGGGTAATTTACTTAGATTGGTTATGAGAAAGGTAGGGTAGTGGTCTGTGATATTATCTGTGATTATGCCTGATTTTAAAGGGGATATGGTGTTGGTCCAGATGTGGTCTAATAGGGAAACACTAGTCTCTGTAATTCTTGTAGGTTTTGTTACTGTTGGTAGCAACATGCAGTTACTCATAGTGTGTGTGAATTCAGTAACGTGTGGGTCCTGGTCTTGCAGGAGATTTATATTGAAGTTACCTGAGAGTAGTAAGTGATCTTTATTCATGTGTGCATCAGTTATCATACTTCCTAGGTTTTCACTAAAACGGCTAATGTTTGACTGTGGTACTCTGTAGATGTTTATCACTGTGAGAGGTTTTTGTAGGTACAGTGGACCCTCAGCTAATGATGGCATCAGCTAACGTTAAATCCAGCTAACAATACATTTTAACGAAAAAATTTTGCCTCAGCTAACGCTAAAAAACTCACCCAACGCAATTCGTTCGAGATGCGTCCACGTGTGGCCTGAGCGCGCCTCAGTTGTCCCGTGTGTGCCAGTGTTTACAAGCCAGCCAGTGCGGCCGCATCCACGCATACAATCGGAACACTTCATATTATCACAGCGTTTTTAGTGATTGTACCTGCAAAATAAGTCACCATGGGCCCCAAGAAAGCTTCTAGTGCCAACCCTGTGATAAAAAGGGGTGAGAATTAGTATGGAAATTAAGAAAGATTTTGAAGGGTTTGGGGCTAACCCTGAGATGCCTATGCCAGTTGTGGAATCCATTGTGCCTACTTCAAAAATTAAGGAAATGTGTGCAAAGTGAGTTGAACTGCAAACCTTTATGGATGAAAATCACCCTAACACAGCTATTGCAAGCCATGCTGGTGCCTATTACAATGACAATGTTGTGGTCCATTTTAGGCAAATCTTAAAGGAACGGGAGGTACAGACCTCTATAGACAGATTTGTTGTGCGACAGAGGCCCAGTGACTCTCAAGCTGGTCCTAGTGGCATTAAAAGAAGAAGGGAAGTAACCCCGGAAAAGGACTTGATACCTCAAGTTCTAATGGAAGGGGATTCCCCTTCTAAACATTAACAACTTCCACACTCTCCCCTCCTCCTATCCCATCAATCATCACCAGATCTTCAATAAAGGTAAGTGTCAGTTTGTGTGTATTAAAATTAATATTTCATGTGGTAAAAAAAAAAAAAAAAAATTTCATACCTTGGGGTGTCTTGCACAGATTAATTTGATTTCCATTATTTCTTATGGGGAAAATTAATTCAGCTAACGATGAGCTTTCAGGAACGGATTAATATCGTTAGCTGAGGGTCCACTGTACAGTGGACCCCCGGTTAACGATATATTTTCACTCCAGAAGTATGTTCAGGTACCAGTACTGACCGAATTTGTTCCCATAAGAAATATTATGAAGTAGATTAGTCCATTTCAGACCCCCAAACATACACGTACAAACGCACTTACTTAAATACACTTACATAATTGGTCGCATTCGGAGGTAATCGTTATGCGGGGGTCCACTGTATTTGGATTTGAATTTAGCTATTATATATTCCCCATGTTTGTCCCTTGTGCAGGTATTAGTGATACATTCTAGTTGGTCTGAGCAGTATATAGCTGTTCCACCTCCATGTTGATCTGGCCTACAGTTGTGTATGGCTTTGTAACCAGGAATGGCATAGATGTCTGGAGTATCTGGCTTTAGCCAGGTTTTGATGAGAGTAATGATGGACATACTGGTATGCAGGGAATTTAGTAATGCTGTGAGGTTATCGTAATGTTTGCTTAAAGATCTGACATTGTAGTTAAAGACAGTTATGTTGTTGTTGGCTCTGTGAAGTGCCTTTGTTCTGCTGTGTAGTAATGTTGTTGTTGGCTCTGTGAAGTGCCTTTGTTTGTTCTGCTGTGTAGTAATTACAGTTACTGTTTGATTCATTTAAGTCATTCAATAAGAGGTTGGTATCAGGAACAGTGCTTGTAATCATAAGATTTACAGTGGATCTATAATTAGACTTAAGTATAAAACAAAGTAAATATTCTAAAGCTAAAAAATAGCGTGTATGTGTTTTATATTGATTTCTTAACTGTAGAGGCTTATCTATACGTGTATATTCAAAACATAATCATGGGTTTCTTGCATGACATCTAAATTATTATAACCTTAAATGGGCTTAAAAGATAAAGAATCTGGTATAAAGTGATGGTTGCCACAATTGCTCTTGGCTGATGACAAAGTACTTTTGGGAGATTCTGAAGAAAGGTCTTGAAGATTAGTGGAATATTGAGGCATCTGTTGAAAAAAGTGTTTATCAATGGAGGGAATCTGGGGATTGTAATAAAGTATTGTGAGCAATAGACTCCAAATCCCACAGCTTGGAGGAAGCTGGAGACAGTGGGACATCACTTCTAAGATTAATACATACAGAGAATAAGAAACGTGGAAATTAGAAGACAGTGGGAGTATGAAAAGTATAACTCAAGAGGGTGGAGGAGGGGTTGTTGAAAAGCTTTAGTCACTAAGAAAAAATGAAGCAGAATATATTGAATATATAAATCTGGGGTGGGCAGAAGAGGTAGGGGTAATACCAGGAGTTGGAGGGAGAATAAAGGAGATACTGAGTGGTAAGGACTGGAGTGTCCATTAGGCATGTGTGAGCATTTTAGATCAGAATGTAGACAAGTGTTTTTTTTTTTTTTTTTTTTTTTTTTTAACTGTATTTTTTTTTTTTTTTTTTTTTTTTGTATTTGACATGTTAGTGTAAAAAAGATAACATTTATGAGGGATTCAACCAGTTAGCTGGACTCTAGTCCAAGAAGTGCCTGCACTCTGAAGGTAGGGTGGGGATGTTGCAATTTGGAAGGGGGTGGGGATTTTGCAGTTTGGAAGGGGGTGGGGATGTTGTAGTTTGGAAGGTAATTTGAACTGTGATGACTTTAGACTTCTGGTAAAACAGCTGTTGAGTAAATGATGGTGAATGTGTTTCTTCTTTGGGTCACCCTACCGTGGTGAGAAATGGGTGGAGTATACCTGGAGAGGGTTCCAAGGGTCAGTGCCCCCGTGGCCTGGTCTGTGACCAGGCCTTGTGGTGGATCAGGGCCTGATCAAACCAGGCTGTTACTGCTGGCCAATATGGCAAAAAAATTATCATTAGTTTTTCTGTATTACAGATTTGGCAAAAGGAACTAGAAATGGGCAAGTCAAAGACAGTACTGCCTCAGAATTCTACAGATCGTATGTTGTTTACCTTCATGATAGTAGGTATACCCTTTGCAGCAGTGTGGTTGGGATGTGTGGTGTTGCCTCATTACCACGACACCATTAACACCACAGTGGTGCTGCACATCACAGCAGCTGCCTTCATCTTCTATAACATATTCCACAACATACTTCTTGTAATTAGAACAGATGCTAGTGGTCGAACCTCTTACTTACCTTCAGTCCTAAAACCAGGTAAGATAATTTGTTTTGCTCATATTTTGTGAATGTTATCAGCAATATTTTTAATAAACTCAGCAGGGTAATTCTCAGCAGCTGTGTTACCAGCTGATTTATGCTTAGCATGAGCTTGTGAAGGCTCCTTATTATTTATACTTTATGGAGTTTCATAGAAAAACCGGGTTTGTGCCTTATTATTTGAGCACTATAAGAAGCACTGCTCTGTATTTTTCTTCAGTCCACACATTGAGTAACTTCTATGGCTTATTGAGCTGTACAAACCTAGTCATCTTTTTTAGCTTGTCAGTCAGTATAACCTGATCAGTATAACCTGGAAGGTTTCTTTAGTGACTGGACTGTCTACAGTTTTTTGTTTTAAACTCTGTTTTTAAATTGGAATTTGTTGAAAATATTGTAAAATTGGCCAAATTACTGACTTTTGATTACTTAATAGGGTAGTTTTGATGTTGAATTGCTAGCCTCATGTAATCAGTGAATATGACAGAGAGTAAACCAGAAAAATAGCCAGAAATTTAGTCATTTTGAGCATTGGAATAGGCCTCCAACTGGGCGAATCACTGTTGGAGGCCTGCATAATTCCATAAGTTTTAAATCATATTTTGCATTTTTGGTGTCATTAACTCAAGAGAAAGTTTCTCTGCCTTTTTAGAAGAGGAGGAGGAGCAGGTGAATGTATTCAGATATGAGTGGACGTGTCAGCAGATGGGTCTGTGTAAGATGAGGTGAATCATATAATTGATGAGGGGAAAAAGATGAGTGGTGCACTGAGGAGTCTGTGGAGACAAAGAATTTTGTCCATGGAAGCAAAGATGGGAATGTATGAGAGTATAGTAATACCAATTCTCTTATATGGGTGCTAAGCATGGGTGGTGTATGTTGCAACAAGGAGAAGGCTGGAGGCAGTGGAGATGTCGTGTCTGAGGGCAATGTGTGGTGTGAATATAATGCAGAGAATTCATAGTTTCCAAATTAGGAGGCAGTGTGGGATTACCAAAACTATTATCCAGAGAACTGAGGAGGGGTTGTTGAGGTGGTTTGGACATGTAGAGAGGGTCAGCCTAGGAAAGGTTGGAGGGAGGGGGTAAAGGAGGTTTTGTGTGCGAGGGGCTTGGACTTCCAGCAAGCTTGCGTGAGCATGTTAGGAGAGAATGGAGACAAATAGTTTTTAGGACTTGATGAGCTGTTGGAGTGTGAGCAGAGTAATATTTATGAAAGGATTTGGGGAAACCGGCAGGCCGAGCTTGAGTCCAGGAGATGGGAAGTACTCTGAAGGAGGGGTGTTAATGTTGCAGTTTTATAACTGTAGTGTAAGCGTGCCTCTGGCAAGAGTGATGGAGTGAATGATGGTGAAAATTTTTCTTTTGTGAGCCACCCTACCTTGGCCGATGTGTTAATAATAAAAAAAATAAAATAATATTTTTTCAACAATGCTGACAGAAGGTGCTTTCAGTTTAGAGGGCTGCCAACAGCTTAAGGATTAATACATTGTTTTTGCCAGTAAATGTATGTACTTGATAAAGTCTCATGTAGGTAAAAAGTCATATACAGTAGGGCCCCACTTATACGCCTGGTTAGGTTCCAGGCTGTCGCCGGAAAGCAGACATCGCCAGAAGGCAGAACGCCATTTTTTTTTCCATTTATAAATGCATATAAATTCCAGACAACAAGTTTACACTAAATTATATTAAGTTAGTAATAGAACCAGGCATTAAAAACACACAAAGTAAAATACATTCACAGTAAATTCATTACTTATCTTAAAGTATTTGTAATCTTAATGTAGGGAGAGAGGTGAGTAGTACTTATTTGTAGGAAGTCAGGTGCAGGTAGCCCAGGTGTAGGTAGCCCTAGCTCCCCGTCTCATACTTAATATACGATATTTAAAACATCCCAGAGAAGTAAAATACACATACAGTACACTCATTATTTACCTTAAAATATGTGTAGTCTTAATATAGGAAGAGAGGTGAGTCATATTTATTTGTAGGGAGTCAGTGTAGGTAGCCGGTAGGTGTAACCCGCCTGGGCTACACCTACCGGCTACCTACACTGTGGCCCAGAGCCATATTATTAATATCGACATAACTTGTCCACTGAATTTAATCATTTCTAACAACTACCTTTAGATACCATCATAAACGAAGGTAGAAGTAATGAGTAATTCATGCCGAAAATTGTAAACAAAAGCGGAGTGAGGGAGTGGCTGGGCCAAACACAGATTCATACATGTTTTCTCTGATGGCTGAGCAGAGAAAACGTAATGTTGTCCCTCCACCCGGCTACCACATAGCTCCACAAGTATTATTATCAGAGCACACATAAAATATGCAATAAATGCCAGACAACAAGTTTACACTAACTTATATTAAGTTAGCAATAAAAATAGGCATTAAAAACACAATAAAAGGTAAGATACACACTGAGTACACTTATTACTTGCCTTAAAATATTAATATTAATAATGTGTGAGAGGTGAGTGGCAGGGAGTTTATTGAATAAAATCAGAATGGCACACCATGATCCTCTAACTTGGCACTTAAATCAAGAGGCTTACGACTTTTCTTTTTATCACAGCTAACCTTAGATGCCATCGTCAATGAGAGCCAACTAGTTAATGAAAGAGTAAACGAGAGAGAACAATATACAGAGTTGAGACAATGTAAGAACACAAACTGAACAGGTAGTGGACGATCACTTGGTCAGGCGAAATAAATGCGTATTAATGTGTCTACTTTTAGTTCATTCACGTCCATTTGTAAGAGTTTGTAAAACATTTACCTCAAGATTTTTTATTATAATAATAATTACCTCACAATACAAATGCTCTTACATTGTGTACAAGTTGTACAAGTTAGTTCAGAATAAACAAACAGCAACACACCATTTTTAGAGTGAACGAAGGTAATAATAATAATAATATATTAATAATAATAATATTATTATTATTATTATTAATAATAATAATAATAGTATTATTATTATTTATTATAAAAAGCACTAAACCCACAAGGGTCGTGAATTGCTATATATAAAGTAAAGGCATACGAAAAGAATATTTTTCTACAGGTATTCCCCAGTTTGACTAGAGAAAACGTAATTCTTCCGACACTACCTACACAGCTGCTTTGTAAACAAATCTCATATTTACATCAACTTTTATTCTGTGAGTGTATGTATCATGTTTATATGCTATGTAATGAGTTTCATATATAATTTTGAGGAAAATATCATAGATGGATTAATGAAAATGCCTATATTGATGTAAAATAAGACATTTAGTGTGCCCAAGAGTGATTATTATTATGTAGTATTGGCGTCATGAGTAGAGAGAGACTTAGCGATTTTAATGTGTACCTGCACACCAGCACAGTGTGTAAGTATATTTAGGTACAGGTACACTTAAGTATAATTATCAGAGTACATATAAAATATGCAGTAACTTTAAAACACTTGAAATTTTGGAAAGTTTCCTGACATAATAGATGAGGTCACGGAAAATGTAAACAAACCGGGTGGGGGGGCGCCGTATTTGAAAGACCGCTTGCCGTATAGCAAATTTTGGTCATAATTTGACATCGCCGTATTAGCAGAACGCCGTAAGGCAAAACGCCGTAAAGCGGGGCCTAACTGTAAATAGAGGTCTTTAGCTGTGTGTATCTTTTTAAACCATCCCTGTACAGTATTAGATTTATAACCCAGGATTAGTTCTCCTTTATTTTCCCTATTATTCCTTCAACACTGCAGAAACATATGTCCAAGGACATTCCTTCCACAGGCTGGAGGTATTGTGCAATCTGTCAAGTGAATTACCCTCCCAGATCTTACCATTGCCACATATGTGATGAATGCATTCTCAAGAGAGACCACCACTGCAAGTTCACAGGTAAGGCCAAAAAATAATGAGTGTAGGTTAGGGTAGGTTGGTTTTTTTGTTTTATTTTTATTGCTATCATGACCCTTGGCTTTTATATGTACAATACAATAGTTTCTGTATTTACCTTTTGAATGTCAAATACAGTGTGAGCAAAAGAAATCATTGCTGTAATAGAAAGTCACCATTTGACTACTGGCCATCACTTTGCATAAAAAAATGTTAATTAATTAATGCTTACTTTTTTCCCCAAAGCTCTTCATATCATGTGGAAAAATTGTATATAATTTGAATACTAGTACAAATATGAATGATATGACCACTTCATGGGATTCGTTATTTGCACTAGTCAAGATCTGGCTGTAGTCCTCCTTTGCCTTCAGTACTTGGCTTCCTCTTGAGAACCTTGTGAAGAAGGAGTTTGGCCGCTGTATTCTTTACCTTCCACGCCACTGCTTCCGACTGTCTAATTTGCCTGGCTATCTTAGTTATGTCCTCTTGCCAAGGCCAAAACAGAAGCTTCGTCTTCCATTCTAAGGTTATAGGACCCATTTTGATCACAGGTAATAAGATTATAAGCTATCAAAAAATGCAATAAGAAAGTCCAAAATGGGGGTCAAGCCTATAACTCCAGCTAAGTAACTGAGGGCAAGTTATGTGTGAGCTGCCTCATGTATGCTCTAACTTATAAACATGTCAGAAATATAAGAGTAGCCTTAAGCATTCCTGAAGAGGAAAGAAGAAAATGAGCAAGAAAAAATAACAGCACGAGAGGAAATATAGAATATAGTATGGAATTTATCCTTACTTTTAATCATACTTATCATATTTATTACGGTGTACCTTGTATTCTCTTACTTAATTCCCTGCTCTTAATCCCTGAGTTACTTTTGACATCTTCAATCACATAAATGAATTAAAAGTATATAATTTTCCTTTTACAGGGTGTTGTATTGGCTACCACAACCATCGATACTTTTTGATTGGGATTCTGTATGTATTTATAGGAGCAGTTTATGGCATTTATTACCAATGGGATTATGTCTATAGCACTATTAACCTACCAGTCATATACTTCTTCATGACTCTTTTAGCACCTCACTTTGCTCTTCTCTTCGGTGCAATAAGCTTATGGGGTGTTCTTGTGGCTACGCTTCATACCTTGGGCCTCATTACCCTCTTGATGGTATCTTACCTTCTTGTTATGCAAGTGAAGGCCATTTGTCTTGGTCAGACCCAGTATGAGATGAAGCATGGCATTCATGATTATAACTTGAGCCTTTATCAGAACCTTGTTGATGTCTTGGGAAGGAGGTGGAAAATAGCATGGGTGTCTCCTTTCATTAACTCGCCTCTCAAAGGTGATGGAATCAATTTCCTGAAGGCCAATGAATATGAGCTGCCTAAGGATATTTAAGATTTTTCCAATGTTCTTGTACTCACAGAGTAATAGGCACAAGATCTTGTAGCCAAAAAATTTATGAAGCTTGGATATTTTGTGAAGTAGATTTAGTTTAGAATAAATATTACTGTTATGTGAATTAACTTGTATAAATTAATTGAAATATTGGTAATGATGGTTGTACAAAATATTTAAGTATCTTGTGTGTGTTCAGTTGGAGTGTTTAGAGCTAACAATAACAACACCTTAGAGTGAGACCAGTTGCGCTTCCAAGAGATGATTGTTATTAGAGAGAATGCTTGCATTGATTGATGATTTTAAGAGTACCCTAGGTACGCAGTATTTGTGTGCATGTAAATTAGATAGGTTAATAATAGTCTTTAGCATTTACAGTATCATTCCTTTGTGGCCTTGTCAACTCTAGCATTAGATGCAGCTCTGTACATTATTAGACAAATAACTGTGCTTCCAGCAGAGAATTCTGAGAAACAGAACTAAATAAACCTTGCAGTATTGTGATCAAAATATGATATGGTAATTCTTTGTTTTCTGTTGCTTATTGTTTTTATCTCTCAAGCCATGTTTAACTAATTTTCATTATTTTTATGTATGCTCATCCAGAAGGCTGAGGAAGGGTTATTGAGATGGTTTGGACATGTAGAGAGGATGGAACAAAATAGAATGACTTTGAGAGTGTATAAATCTGTAGTGGAGGGAAGGCGGAGTAGGGGTCGGCCTAGGAAAGGTTGGAGAGTGGGGTAAAGGAGGTTTTGTGTGCAAGGGGCTTGGACTTCCAGCAAGCGTGCATGGGCATGTTAGATAGGAGCAAATGGAGACGAATGGTTTTTAGGACTTGACATGCTGTTGGAGTGTAAACAAGGTAACAGTTATGAAGGAATTCGGGGAAACCAGCAGGCCAGACTTGATTCCTGGAAATGGGAAGCACAGTGCCAGCACTCTGAAGGAGGGGTGTTAATGTTGCAGTTTTATAACTGCAGTGTGAGCATGCTTCTGGGAAGACAGTGGAGTGAATGATGATGAAAGTTTTTCTTTTTCGGGCCACCCTGCCCTTGGTGGGAAATGGCCGATGTGTTAATAAAAAATTCAAATAGTTTGTCTCTGTGCCCTATTAATCACTCTTAAAATTTTGTATGATAGATCATGTCTTCCCTAGTCCTACTTTGTACCAAGGTTGTCAGGCTCAGTCCATTCATTCTCTCCTCACAGTTCTGAGACTATAGTAGTCTCATTCCCAACTTATGCATCTTTTCAAGCTTTTGTACATGCTTGTCCAGGTAGGGGCTCCACAGTGGGGCCATATAATTGATGACTGGACTAACATACGTTATTTATAAAATTCTGAAAGATTCTTCATCCTTGTGGGAACTCACTTGTAACACTCTCCCATACTGTTCCCCCTGTCTTTCAAATGCTTCCTGATCCATGGAGTGCACTGCCCTTTATTCTTTCTTATTCATATAATTTAGTACATTAGTCTCTGGTGTGGCACCATATAAAAGTTTTCTTGCAGTCCAGGATTATGTACTCTATCCATCCTTGTGTTTCTTGTTTTATCTCCATTACTCTTAAAACTCAAGTTCATAAGACAGGATTTTCTCATCCTTACATAAGCCATGCTGGTTTCTCTAATAAATCTTATCTCCAGTCTTCTTCAAAACATTTGATAAGATGCATTCCAAAGGGTTGTAACACCAGGTATCTCCCAACAAGGAAGGGCCACCTAAGAAAAAGGGGAAACACATTCACCATCATTTATTCAATTTATGTCTTGTCAGAAGTGTACTGATATCACAGTGCAGATGACTCTCCAAACTACAACATCCTCACCCTCCCTCAGAGTTCAGGCACTGTATTTGCCACCTCCATCTGGGATACCAACCTACGATTCAGTGTCTTGCTCAATAATAACCCACGTGGAGGTAGAAACTCGGAAGATTAATTGGTCTGTATATTTTTCTAGCACCCTGCTGGAACCCTCTTCTGGGGACCAGATGGACATTTTTTCTAGTTTTCTGGCAGTTTTCCTGTCTTGATCAACTGGTTGAAAATCTTTGCTGTTGGGTCACACACTTGTTCTGCCTCTTTCATCAACATCAACGGAATTATGTTGTCTGACCTTATTCCTTTTGTTATGTCAAGCTCATTCAGTATTTTCGTCACTTCTTCCTTTTGTGTTTGTTTTTGTGTGAAAGGGTATGGGGTGCTCTTGTTCAATTGTTTGGAGCTGTGATTTCTTCAGATGTGGTACATTATATCCCTGAAGGTTTTTCCATATAATATGAAGCTCAAGTTGCCATTTGTATTCACAACTGACAAGTTTCAATAATAGTATAAAAGTATTTTGTATTATTTTTGGTGCGAAATTATATTTTTTGGTATGAAATTTCCTAGAATGGTATTGACTTGTATGGTTGTTGTTATCTAAGTCTTGACTGTTTACTTGTACATAGACTGAAGACTGCCAATAAATAATGCACTTCACACATTCAGTAAATATCTCTTCAGCAACAAAGTAAACCAATTTATTATTTGTTGATACAGTTGATCCAAAAAATATAATGGATGTTATAAGAGCATAGTAAATTGCTGAAGTGTAATGTATAATGTGTCTGTTTTGATAAATAAGAGCACTAACTTTAGTATTTTTCAGTATAATTATATTTGTAGTATAACTTTGTGTGTGTGCATGCATGTGTTCATGCATGCATGTGCACACCTGAGCATGACTATGTATGTGATCACTTGAGCATGCATATCTCTGGCGTTTTGACCACATGACGAGTCATCACCATGTAATAACTCAAGTGCTTGAGGAACCTTTGTTTTACACTGTTGAATGTACAGGTTAAAAACCATTATCCTACCTCAGCTCATTTCAAAGCCCAGCACTATCCAAGGTACACTACCACCTTCCTAGGATGCTGCTACATAATTTCAGCTTGTCCAGGATTGATCCCAGATCTTTATATTCTTTCCATGTATGAATGTGAAAAGTAGATAAACTACAGATGTTGCTGTGTTGCTATGTAGGCCTGTGAGCTACTGGCAGTAACAGCCTGGTTGATCAGATTGTCAACAAGGAAGGCTGGAAGAACACTTGAAATCTGTCACAGGCATATCACAAATGGGAAAAGAATACAGGACCTGGAGAAACTGCAGGAGTGGCCAGGCAAGTGGCTACTGGAGTTCAGCCCTAGCAAGTGTGAAGCTGTGACCACAAGGGAAGGGAAGACCATTCACTAACTATAAACTTGGAGAAAATGCTAAAGGACAAACAAGTAGATTTTATGAGTACTTCAGTAAGTTATGTTGAACTGCCAAGCCCATTAACTGCCAAGCCCATTAACTGCCAAGCACATTAACTGCCAAGCCCATTAACTACATCTTGAAACTTCAGAAAAAATAAACTACTGGAGTACTGTACTAATAACACCTTTTCACAAATGTGTGATGTGCTTCCGTGGATCAGCATTTTCATTTGTGGGCTATTTATAAAATATTTGTCACCTGATACTGTTGTCATAGTTTATCTTCAGACTCATAATTGTTTCTTAATTCAGTGGCTGGATCAAGGAGGTGAAATTAACTGGTATATTAGTAAACCCATAACATGAAATAAATTTATTAACATGTGGGAGTACGGAAGCATTGTCGAGTAGCAGAAGCAAAATCTTACACACTTCCAGGTGATGGTCTTAAATCCTTTAGTGATGAGCTTCTGTGTGATTTTTGCCCTAGATTTGGCAGTATTTCTCATCACCCAGCTTTGGACAGTATTTCTCATTGCCCACCTTTTGGGCAGTATTTTTCATCACCCAGCTTAGGGCAGTACAGTGGACCTCCGGTTAACGATATTTTTTCAGGGGTAACGATATTTTTTCACTCCAGAAGTATGTTCAGGTGCCAGTACTGACCGAATTTGTTCCCATAAGGAATATTGTGAAGTAGATTAGTCCATTTCAGACCCCCAAACATACACGTACAAACACACTTACATAAATACACTTACATAATTGGTCGCATTCGGAGGTGATCGTTATGCGGGGGTCCACTGCATTTCTTCCCCATACATTGAATGATGAAGTAAAGGGTGTGATAAAAGAGAAAAAGGTAGCTTACGAGAGGTTTTTACAAAGCAGAAGTGTTATAAGAAGAGCAAAGTATATGGAGAGTAAAAGAAAGGTGAAGAGAGTGGTGAGAGAGTTCAAAAGGAGAGCAGATGAAAGAGTGGGAGAGGCACTGTCAAGAAATTTTAATGAAAATAAGAAAAAATTTTGGAGTGAGTTAAACAAGTTAAGAAAGCCTAGGGAAAGTATGGATTTGTCCGTTAAAAACAAAGTAGGGGAGTTAGTAGATGGGGAGAGGGAGGTATTAGGTAGATGGCAAGAATATTTTGAGGAACTTTTAAATGTTGAGGAAGAAAGGGAGGCGGTAATTTCATGCACTGGCCAGGGAGGTATACCATCTTTTAGGAGTGAAGAAGAGCAGAATGTAAGTGTGGTGGAGGTACGTGAGGCATTACGTAGAATGAAAGGGGGTAAAGCAGCTGGAACTGATGGGATCATGACAGAAATGTTAAAAGCAGGGGGGGATATAGTGTTGGAGTGGTTGGTACTTTTGTTTAATAAATGTATGAAAGAGGGGAAGGTACCTAGGGATTGGCGGAGAGCATGTATAGTCCCTTTATATAAAGGGAAAGGGGACAAAAGAGATTGTAAAAATTATAGAGGAATAAGTTTACTGAGTATACCAGGAAAAGTATACGGTAGAGTTATAATTGAAAGAATTAGAGGTAAGACAGAATGTAGAATTGCGGATGAGCAAGGAGGCTTCAGAGTGGGTAGGGGATGTGTAGATCAAGTGTTTACATTGAAGCATATATGTGAACAGTATTTAGATAAAGGTAGGGAAGTTTTTATTGCATTTATGGATTTAGAAAAGGCATATGATAGAGTGGATAGAGGAGCAATGTGGCAGATGTTGCAAGTTTATGGAATAGGTGGTAAGTTACTAAATGCTGTAAAGAGCTTTTATGAGGATAGTGAGGCTCAGGTTAGGGTGTGTAGAAGAGAGGGAGAATATTTCCCGGTAAAAGTAGGTCTTAGACAGGGATGTGTAATGTCACCATGGTTGTTTAATATATTTATAGATGGGGTTGTAAAAGAAGTAAATGCTAGGGTGTTCGGGAGAGGGGTGGGATTAAATTATGGGGAATCTAATTCAAAATGGGAATTGACACAGTTACTTTTTGCTGATGATACTGTGCTTATGGGAGATTCTAAAGAAAAATTGCAAAGGTTAGTGCATGAGTTTGAGAATGTGTGTAAAGGTAGAAAGTTGAAAGTGAACATAGAAAAGAGTAAGGTGATGAGGGTATCAAATGATTTAGATAAAGAAAAATTTGATATTAAATTGGGGAGGAGGAGTATGGAAGAAGTGAATGTTTTCAGATACTTGGGAGTTGACGTGTCGGCAGATGGATTTATGAAGGATGAGGTTAATCATAGAATTGATGAGGGAAAAAAGGTGAGTGGTGCGTTGAGGTATATGTGGAGTCCAAAATCGTTATCTATGGAGGCAAAGAAGGGAATGTATGAAAGTATAGTGGTACCAACACTCTTATATGGATGTGAAGCTTGGGTGGTAAATGCAGCAGCGAGGAGACAGTTGGAGGCAGTGGAGATGTCCTGTCTAAGGGCAATGTGTGGTGTAAATATTATGCAGAAAATTCGGAGTGTGGAAATTAGGAGAAGGTGTGGAGTTAATAAAAGCATTAGTCAGAGGGCAGAAGAGGGGTTGTTGAGGTGGTTTGGTCATTTAGAGAGAATGGATCAAAGTAGAATGACATGGAAAGCATATAAATCTATAGGGGAAGGAAAGAGGGGTAGGGGTCGTCCTCGAAAGGGTTGGAAAGAGGGGGTAAAGGAGGTTTTGTGGGCGAAGGGCTTGGACTTCCAGCAAGCGTGCATGAGCGTGTTAGATAGGAGTGAATGGAGACGAATGATACTTGGGACCTGACGATCTGTTTAGTGAAGGGATTCAGGGAAACCGGTTATTTTCTTATAGTCGGACTTGAGTCCTGGAAATGGGAAGTACAATGCCTGCACTTTAAAGGAGGGGTTTGGGATATTGGCAGTTTGGAGGGATATGTTGTGTATCTTTATACGTACATGCTTCTAAACTATTGTATTCTGAGCACCTCTGCAAAAGCAGTGATAATGTGTGAGTGTGGTGAAAGTGTTGAATGATGATGAAAGTATTTTCTTTTTGGGGATTTTCTTTCTTTTTTGGGTCACCCTGCCTCGGTGGGAGACGACCAACTTATTGAAAAAAAAAAAAAAAAATTGAGAGGCAGGGCTCGATACAGCATAACCTGATAGGTGGTCCTTAAAAACTCAACAAGATTGATGGAATTTATACTGTACATGAATATTTAATTATCTTCAGTGTTTAGAATCATTTAATTTGTGATGTTATTGCAGTATTCTTATTACTGTAAATTAAAAACACACTATTTCTATACACTATATTATACAATTAACATTTGTATAATTGTCATTTATTAACTACTGTATAGAAAGACCCTTGTTATGCAGAGCACTTTGGGCAGCCTTAAAATTAACTTATATTTGTCTCATTGTCTAGTAATTATAGCAGTTTATTAGAATGCTATAGTTTGCCATATTTGTCATTTATATAATGTAACAATTTAGTATATGAATTATATTTTGAGATGAATAAATGCTGAAACAGACTGGTGATAGTGTGAACAGCAGTATGGATGTTAATATAATTTGTTTTATGGTATGAGTTGGTTTTCATCCCTATTATAAGGCCAATAAATGGGGAACCTTTATTTTTTTCATGACATATATTTGGTAACTTTCCTGTTTTATTTGCCTGTTGTACAGGCAAAACCTTTTGGCATTAAAGATACCCAAGTATTGCAATTTTTTTTTTTTTTTTTTTTTTTTTTTTTATCAAGTGATTTCCTCGAAGAGATTCCTGGTTCTGGGTTCTGAGGAGGGTCCATGGCTGTATGGGGACATTAAAGGGTGTCATAATCACTTGGGCTCCAGAAGAATGACATGTCTTATTTATAATGTAAAAAATGAGGGCAGCTCCAAGAATAAAAAAAAAAAGAAATGACATAACCATCTTGAATCAGTCACCTCTGTAGCAACAGGTAGTGTTGCTCAGAAACCACCTCTTGCACTACTTGGTGCATGGTACTAGGATGGCATCTCCAGAATTAAAAGGGCTAGGCCTACTGAAATTACCTAATTAGACAAGAGCACTAACCATGCAATCATTTTTCGGCTAATAATGATGGTGGGTGAATTGGAGCGAATGCCAAAAGTTGTTCACCTTTAGTTGCCACTCCTGGAACTACTGGCTTCCTCCAGTAGCACACACAGGTCATCAGAAGCTTTGCCAGATGGCCTTAGTCTCTCGCTGATGACTCCTGACTTGCCCTTAGATTATCTAGCTTTCACTGGTTTGAGTGACAACCTCGTGGAACATTATTTAATGGAAGCTACAAAAGAACGGGGCTAATAGTGACTCCTTTTCCTTGTTTACAAGTTGAATTTCACAAAAAAATGAAAATTTCCCTACTAACGAGGCTAAATAGGAAGAGGGAGGGTGTAGATGTGTGTAGTACAGTGCATGGAACACAAACATATGCCCAGGTTCAACACAGGCATTGGTACCAATGAGGTTTAGTGTTTCATGCCAGTGACATCATGGCATTGCAGTGGCATGACAGATGTGAGGTGACATTGTTGACATCAGTCCACCATCACAAAATGAAAGACACTGGAAAGGTGAATAGACACCAATGAAACCATTCTGAGATCAACTACTGTCATGGATTACACTGCCAGTATCCATTTTGTGGACAAATGTGACATGCAAATTGGTTGGCTGATTGTGTCTGCAAGAGTTGCAAGTGGTACATAAAACTTTTCTTCCATCTTGTGAACATTGTAATGGTGAACCCATACAGTATATACCAGGTGTAAACCAGCAACAAACCAACATATAGCCCCTTTTGTTTGCCATCAGACAGTGCATAAATACCAGGTCACAACACCTGCAGTACACGTGTTGCCATGCCTATCACCACATACCCTCTCATTTGAGGCATGGTGATCACTTCTTAACCACACTTCCTGCAACATACAATAAGAAATGGACTCAGAAAAGATGTATGTGCATACATAAGGCACCCATGAAAAAGCAGGGACATGCACTCTGTGTCGAGTGTAAAACACCACTGTGTATGGAGCCATGTTGCAGGGACTTCCACAGACTGTAGTAGTTCTAGGAACATGACCAGTGCCTGTAAATGTATAAGTATGTGTGAACAGTTGTAATGTGAAACATTTGGACATGTGTGTTTACACTGCCATGTATACTTTTGTAAACAATGTATTGATGAGAGTGCAGGTATTGTGTTGTATACAGTGGATGGCCATATGTACATCATGCATGATATGGGTCTCATGGGCCACAAGTTATTGTAAAATATAAAAATTAGAAGACCCCAGGAAAGTGCAAAATAAGCTAAGTAATATGGAGCATGTGGCAGTTACCTATGATGCCATCAGTGGGTCAGCAACCTTCAACTTCACTCTCTCATATTTCGGTAAGTACGAATGGGAAAACTCCTTTTCTTTATCCTATTACCATTGTAGAAATGTGCTCTTTTTTAAGAATTTTTTTAAATGCCAACAGTCAGTACTTTTTATTTTTAGTCTCAACAGTGAAAGGGTTAATGAACAGAGGGAGGGTGCTTTAGTGGCTGGAATGTCTACAGTGTTTATTTTGGATTCTGTTTGTAAATTGGAATTTGTTTAATTTTGTGTAAAATTTACCAAATTACCAACTTTTGTGCACTTTATAGGGTTGTTCTGATAGTGGTTTCTTGTGCTCAGTCAGTAAAAAGTAAGACATACTAGCAAAGAATTTGGTCAAGTTGAGCAGTGAAAATGGTCTCATAATAGGACTCACAGTGGGCAAAATCTCTTGTGTAAATTACTCCCAGAATGCCAACTTTGCACCTGAGTAATTCCATAAGTTTGCCATCAAATATTGCATTTTTAGTCTCATTACTTTTAGAAAAAGATTCTTTACCATTTCAGAAAACAATTTAAAAAAAAATTGCAACACTTATCAGCATTTTCAATTTTGGGAGTGGCAGCAGTGAAAGGGTTAAGATTTGATCCAAGGAAAGGCATAAGGGGCCTGGGTCCTTGGATCAGGGAACAAATATGCTGGTATGCCACAGCAGTGGTGCCCATATGTGGCAAGATATTCTCAGAAGACTAGACTTACAATTTACAATTGTATTTATATTTAATGGTACTGTACTATATAGCTTTTTTTTTTTTTTTTTACAATGATTTACATCATACTTGCATACCTATTCCTCTAAGGTAGATAGCTTAATACTGGTGAGGGGTTCTTGATGCAAGGAATTGGACCTGTCCTTCCATGGGTAAAACCTCATTGCCTTCCCTGACCCCTACTGGTTTAGCACTCCTCTCCTTCATGAATGCAATAATATGGTACGTGCATGTGATACACATCAGGAATGTGAATGTTTTTAATAATCTTGAAGCAAACCCAATATTAGTAACAGTGTACATGTGACTGTGCATGTTGTGCACTACCTGCATTTAATAGTATATACACTAGAAACTGTCACATGACCATTCATTTTGTGCACTACCTGTGTTGTGTTTACTAGTGCACTGTGCATGTTGTGCACTACTTGTCTATATAAATCATGAGCATGATAGTCTAGTTTCTTCAGCATGTACCTTTGTGGTCATTAAAACAATACTAATTCACTGAAGGAATTGTATCCAGTTTTTTTTTATGTACAGTACTGTGCAGCAACATCATGATTTATATTTTCCTTTGTTGCAGTACTGAGTATATTGTAATAAAAGATATGGTTTTAATTAACCTAAAAAAATTAGTAAATAGCATTATTGTGTAGTTATTAATACATTAGTTTTTAACTGAAAATACCAAAGTGTTGCACATGTGTCTAGTTTATCAACTTGTCAGTTCTCTGAAACACTTGTCTAAATTGTTTTAGCGTAAAAGAAGTACAATAGTACCTCGGTACTCGAACAGTTCGGTATTCGAATGCTTTGATAAAAAAAAATTGATCGGTAGTTGACCGTTTGCTCAGCACTCAACCAAACAAACAACCTGCTGCTGAGAAATATGTCAAGTGAGTTTAATGACTGCGTATTATTATTATTATAATCAAAAAGAAGCGCCAAGCCACAAGGGCTATACAGCTCTGCAGGGTAGGGAAGGAAGCGAGGGTATTGGATGGCAGAAGGGAGGAGGGATGATCAGTAGGTTACAGAAAACAGCGGGGCAGGGGATAGTACGGGGGTAAGGGGTAGCAAGAGATTGAAGTAGAAAGGGCTGAAGGTATCAGAATTTGTGAAGTCAGGTGTTGTCAAAAAGTCAATGAGAGAGTCTGGATGAAAGGTGGGTTCATCAGCGAGAAGGGAAGGTAAAGAGAGAGCAGCAGAGCGAAGACGACGACGGAGGTAAATTCTGCGTGCTCGTTGATAAAGTGGGCAGTCCAACAGAATGTGGCTGACTGATAATGGAACTTGGCAATTCTCACAGAGAGGAGCAGGGCGCCTCTCCATGAGATATCCATGAGTAAGACGAGTATGGCCAATGCGAAGACGGGAGAGAGTAGTCTCCCAACCTCGACACTGGTGATAAGACGGCCAGTAACCTATACTCGGTTTAATAGATTGAAGTTTGTTGCCGAGCATAGTAGACCAACGTTGTTGCCAACGGGTGTGAAGTTGGGAAGATATTGCAGCAAAATAGTCCGTAAATGGAATACCTCTACATGAAACTGGTAGGTCATGTACTGCTGACCGCGCAGCAGTGTCTGCCTGTTCATTGCCCTGTACGTCAACATGACCAGGGACCCAACAACAAACAACATCTTTATGCTTGGTAAAGATGCGGCGTAGCCAAAGTTGGATACGGAGGACTAAGGGGTGAGGTGTATCAAATTTCTGTATAGCCTGTAAAGCACTAAGGGAGTCTGAGACAACCACAAATGATGACACAGGCATAGATGCAATACGGATAAGTGCTGTAAGGATGGCATACAATTCAGCAGTAAAAATACTAGCCGAAGATAGTAAATGCCCTTGTACAACGCTGTCCGGAAACACTGCTGCGAATCCTACGCCGTCAGAAGACTTAGAGCCATCTGTGTACACAGCAATGGCATGAGAATGAAAGTGAAAGTGGTCAAGAAAATGAGAGCGGGAAGCGACCGTAGACAGTTGGGCTTTCGAGCAAGGGAGAGAGAAAGAACAGACTCGAACAGCTGGAACTTCCCAGGGGGGTAGGGAAAAGTGAGATGCTACATGTACATAGAAAGGTGGTAATTGAAGAGAAGACAAGAGCGAATGAAGGCGAAGAGAGAAGGGACGGAGTAAACAGGGGCGGCGAACAAAAAGAATGTCTACTAATATCAGTGACCATTCTATAAATGGAAGGATTGCGGAGATCATGAGAGCGTACATAGCGAAGGCAATGGGCATCACGGCAATCGGATAAGGATGGAACGTTCGCCTCTGCATAGAGGCTCTCGACAGGGGAAGAGCGAAAAGCACCAAGACATAAACCTAATCCTTGGTGATGAATGGGGTTAAGGCTAGAGAGAGTAGCAGGAGATGCCGCTGAATATATCTGGTCACCATAATCAAGTTTCGATAAGATAAGGGTGGAATGTAGGTGAAGGAGGGTTCGACGATCAGCTCCCCATGAAAGATGAGCAAGGGTTTTAAGGAGGTTCAGCCGGCTGTGGCAAGTTGCCTTCAGAGAGGTAATGTGAGGTTTCCAGGATAACCTACGATCAAAGAGGAGGCCCAGAAACTTGACTGTATCATGTTCAGGGATACAGGAGCCATAGAGGTACAAAGGATGATCGGAGATGACAAATGACTGTGTAAAGGCTGAGGGTTTTATTTCTCAACAAGTGTTCAATTGTGATGAGAGAGGTTTATTTTGGAAAAAAAAAAAATACAAACCAGAACCTATATCGCTCAAGAGAAGTCATTGCCAGGACACAAGCCAGTGAAGGACAGACTCACTCTTTCATTGTGCAGGAATGCAAGTGGTGATTTAAAAGTGAAGCCTTTGCTTGTCTATCACTTGGATAGACAAGCATTGTGTTTAATTTTTTTCTTTAGATTTATGCATGCTAGGCTTGTAAACTGTGTTAAAATGCTTCTATAAGTGTATTTTCGGGGGTCCAAAATGGATTAATCTAATTTATATTATCCCTTGTGGGAAAAATTTGTTCAGTACTCGAACAGCCTTCTGGAACGAATTAAGTTCAAGTACTGAGGTACTACTATCGTGTTAACTAGCTTTTTAACTTCGTGTTTCCTGTAATTCAGGAAATGTAAATATTCTTGAAGGATGCACAATACAGTTCAGAACAAGTTTATAAGAACATAATTGTTATAAAAGTAGGCAGTGTGTATCTTTGTAGTAACAAAGTGCTGTACTTGGTATAATGCAGCAAAAACATTTTCCACCTATTCACATTGGAAATTTGTACATGTATTAATGTGACTGTTTGAATCTGGACCAATATTCTATTTGTCTAAGCTTTGAAGAGATGGAAAATTTCAATGAGAGTGCATCTCTCTCTCTCTCTCCCTTAAATTATCAGTGAAGACTTGTGTACAGTAATATATATAATAAAGATACAGTATACAGTAATTTATATATACAAAAATAAAGTCTAGAATCATGTCTCTCGTTAGATACTGTTGTTCTTTTCTCAGGATGTGTGGACTAGTCAGGAATAAAACTAAATGAAATGATTATTTCAATTTTTCCTTTTACCTTGCATGACGAGTCAAAAACGAATATGCAGCAAGCGATAAAAGATGCAAAATGACCACAGGGGAAGTTGAATGATAGCTCTAGACTTTTTGTGTTGCAGTCAACACATTAGGAGCTTGTAGTGCTGCAGAAATAGAGTAGGAAATTCAGGCAGATTTCTGAAGAAAGTTTTCCTGAATGAATATCTGGATTTCCTACTCCAATTCTGCAATATTGCAAGCTCTTAATGTGTTTATTGCAACACAAAGCCTAGAGCTATCATTCAACTATCCCTATGGTTATTTTAGGTTTGCATGCCTATGTCCCTAAAGGAAGTATTATCAAAGTTTGTGTAATAAATCAGTTGCTGTCAAAGAGGGAGTCAAAGTCAAGGAGGGAAGATAAAGTAAGGATGTTAGAGCAGTGACAATGTCAAAAGTAAACTCTGCATGATCACTGCTAGATAGAACAGTCCAATAGAATATGACAAATTGAAATTATAACTTGACAATTCTCAGAGTGAAACAGGGTGCCTCTCCATGAGATGCCCAAGACGGGAGAACACAGTCTCCCAACCTCGGCATCGATGATAAGGAGGCCAGAAACATAAACTTGGCTTGATGGAATATAATTTGTCATGAGTCATATCAGAACAACAGTGCTGCCAACAGTTGCAAAGGCACCCCATTGGCAAAAATGCAAAAGAAAAAAAATGCACCCATTCCTAATGTAAGTTAATTTCTTGTTGATTAATGTAGTGATGAATTTACATGTTTCAGGGCATGTTAGACAATGAAACCGTTATATGACATCAAGGTACAGTACTAGGCCTCGTTTGTATGTTGAGGTACATGGGGTGTGAGTTGTGGTGCCAGTGGCATGAGTTGAGGTACGTGGAAATAGGCTGATGTACTTGGGCATGAGTTAAGGTACCAGTTTAACACTACTTCATGATATATACTGTACATAGTATTCATACAAATGTTCCAAACATGTTGGTTATAAAATGTTGAAAGGCAGAGGGAAGCTAAAGGACAAAGGCATATGTGAAGGGTGTACAATGCTCGTACTAAATAAGAAAATGGTACATCAGTTTTAATACAGAACTGTGTGTGTGGATGTATGTAGACAGCAGCAGAGTTGTGACTAATGAGTACAATTTAGTATTTTAATGTAGTTTTTGTGATGTTCTGACGTAGAACAAGACCTGATCACTCATGTATGTAAAAATACTGAAATAAATATATATACTTAAAAACTGTTATTTATATAACACTTTTGTATAATTTATGTGAAATAAGTGATAACTATAAAGAGAAAAAAAAAAAAAAAGAGCAGTAATATATGTATTAGTTTAACAGAAATGCTCATTTTGTGGGATTCCGGATTTTGCAGCCCCCCCCTTTCCCTTCCCTCCCTGTGATTTATTCTATAAGGCACTGTTATTATTACTATATATATATTATATATATATATATATATATATATATATATATATATATATATATATATATATATATGGGGGGGTACTAAACTCATAGCAGTCATACAGTGCCTAAGGTAATGGGTGGTAGTGTGGTTCAATCTAAGGAAATGACCCTAGTGGGTTTAGCACTTGGTTTTGATTATAATAATCAATCCAAGGAAGAGGTTAGTTAAATTCCTTGGATCAAGAGCCCCTCACCAGCATTAGGGAACCTTCCTTGATGCGCTGTATGATCCTACGGGTTTAGTGCTCCCCCATAATTATAATAATAATAATAATGTACTGTGTGGCTATCAATGTCATACCTTTGCAAGTGTTAGCTTTAAAGCCTACTGGATATTACAAACTTATTTTCCAACTTTAAACCTCACATTTCAAAGGATTTGTTGCAGCATGTCACCTTACAGATTACATACTTGTACAAAAGTTCAGTACATATTAAACTTTAACAAACAAACTTAAACCACAGCTAGTATTTCCATCAACAAGGTTTGATGGAAATACTAGCTGTGGACTAGTAGCAGTGAAGAGGCGGGGCCAGGAGCTGTGACGACCCCTGCAACCACAAATAGGCACGTACACACAAAGAAAATGGAGGAAACACATTCATTCAATCAGTCTTGCCAAAGAGTGCTGACATCATAGTTCAGATGATCCTACAAACTTCATTTTCCTCACCCCTCCTCCCAAGTGCAAATACTGTACTATTCTAACCATCACCAGAACTCAAGTTCAGTTATCTGATTTCCATAAATCCTTTCATAAATGTTAAGTTCCTCATACTCCCATAGCACATCAAGTCATAAAAACCACTCTCTCTACTTATTCTGAGAACACTCACACAAGCTGTTGGATGTTCAAGGCCCTAGCCCTGAAAACCTCCTTTACCCTCCCCTCACTCTAGCCCTAACTAGGATGACCCCTTCCCTTCCTTCTCTCCCTCCCTTGCTTTACACCCATATAGCAGTCTTGGTACCACTATACTCTGGTACATTCCTCCTGTTCCATTCATGGATAAAGATCTTTGTCTTCACAGATGCCTCAATGCACCACCCACTTTTTTCTCCTTGTCTATTTTATGGTTCATCTAGTCTTTTACAGATAATCTTCTGACATGTCCATTTCCAAATATCCAGACACAGTAGAACCTCAGTACTCAAACACCTCCGTACTCTTACAATTCAGTGTTCGAACGCTTTGTTCGATAAACAGATCACTCAGTAGTCAACCATTTGCTCTGCACTCAACCAAACAAATATGACCTGCCAGAACTTCGCTGTAAACTATTTCATGTTTCTTTGCATTTTTTTGTTTATATGTATCAATAAGTCACCATGGGCCCTCCTAAGAGGGTTAGTGATAACAGCCAACCAAAAAGAAAATTGGTTGGGAAAAATTTGTTCTGTACTCTAATAGATCAGCACTGGAACAGCCTTCTGGAACAATTAAGTTTGAGTGCCAAGGTTCCACTGCATTTACTTTCTCCATACTCCCTCCCTCCAATCTGAAATCCAGTTTTTCATCACCTAGATTTTTTGCTACTCTCATCACCTTGTATTATATTGTATATTTTTAACTATTTTAATTAAAATTAGTTAAGTTATATCAAAACAATTAACTAAAATGCATGTAAATAATGCTAACATTGATGTACAAGACTTCCTCCTCTAATAGATCAGCACTGGAACAGCCTTCTGGAACAATTAAGTTTGAGTGCCAAGGTTCCACTGCATTTACTTTCTCCATACTCCCTCCCTCCAATCTGAAATCCAGTTTTTCATCACCTAGATTTTTTGCTACTCTCATCACCTTGTATTATATTGTATTTTTTAACTATTTTAATTAAAATTAGTTAAGTTATAAAAACAATTAACTAAAATGCATGTAAATAATGCTAACATTGATGTACAAGATCTAAAGACATGGCTGGCATAATCACATAAGAGGTATAAGAAAACATTTGATTTTTCATATAAAGAATTTCATTACAAGATATTTTCCTTCAAATTACCTTATAGCTTAACATACAACAAAAAAACAAATTATTTTGTTTGAATCATTATTTCACTTAAATCTCTTTAATGAATCTGAACCTCCTTTTATATGTCTCTCCATTCCTAAATACTTTGATAAGGAGAACATTTTCCCCTCCATCTAACACTTCCTCTTTCAACCTAAAAATATTTATGTCATTGGATGGGACTCTGTGAGAGCTCTTCATGTGTTTAGTACATGAAAATTTAGTAGCAAACTCAGAGCCACACATTCCACAGAAATATTCTTTCTTATGATAATGTAGTCGTATATGCCTGTCTGTTGCTGCCTTGGTCTTAAAGCAGTCTCCACATATTTCACAAATGAATGACTTTTCTACAGTGTGAAGTCTAAGATGAGAATTAAAAGAAAATTTAGTTTTACATTTCAAATAACAATAAGGACACTCATACTGCATAAATGATGCTTCATTTTCTGTACTCTCTGTAGTCTCTAGTTTTTTAAAATCCAATTTCACTAGTTCCTGATGGGGCTCAGCTGGAGTCGATTCTTCAGTAACAACTTCACCGATGTTAGATACCTCTTGTACAGCACCACACTCTATTGTAGCCAAATTAGTTACTTGAAGGTGCTCAAAATTTGGCATTGTTTGTTGATCCCAATCTGCATTGTTTACTTGAATAACTACAGTTTGTGCCTCTTCCATTTTGACTGCGGGCAAACAAATCATAGACAGGCTAGCAAAACTTTACATGCATAAGCTTCTAAATCTGGTACTCCTTGAAAACTGTTCCTAGGCATCTGTAGTTTCTGAAAGAAAAATCTGTAATGAACAAATTTTAAATTACTACAGTTTAAATAAGTGCAAGCAAAAACTTGAATTTTAATAGGAAGAACACTATACTGTATAATTAATGGACTAATAATTAAGAAGTACTTAATGATTAAATCAGAAATATTAATGTTTTGTAAATCCTATTATGCACTTTCTACCTAGAGTGGTAAAGTAATTGAAGAACTGAAAAAAAAAAATTGTTGATGCTTTTAACCTAGTGCCAGATTTTATGAGGTAGAAGAGCTTTATTACATATATTATAGCAACACAGTCTTAAAACTGCCAGGTCATGGGTTTGAGGTCCACCCATTCAATGATTTGTTTGCAATCTCATTTTTATGATTTCACATCATTAAAACATAAGAAGCTTTGAACAACCATCCACAAAATGCTCAAGAGAATATGTATCAGAATATCATATATCACACTGTCATTCCCTGATAGTACCTCTTTCTCTCACAAATAGCTTTCACATAAACAGATTTTTGTTTTACAGCGGTAACCTAGAACCTAACCTGCTGTACAAGCAGGGCCCTCCTGTATATAAACATGCTATAAATGCTATTCACAATGTATGGTGTCTTAATTTTAAAAAAGAAAAGTTATTTTTATATAAGAAGACAACAGTCCCAACATATAGGGTTAATAGTTTCACTAATCATGTTGATAATCTATAGGCTGTGGAACCTACAGAACTTATGATTGTCCTTACATAATTACCAGCTGGTACACTAGATAAATGAAAGTTAAATAACATGCTACAAAATGGCAATCAGAGCTAAGAGATATGAAATAGGAAGACTGAAGTTACTGAAAATGTCTTGAATGATAGTTAAGGAAGTCACGATAACCACATATACAATCTATTTTCCCTAACAAAAACGAGAGGCCACAATTGTAAACCAAATTAAAAAACACAGTAAAGGATCCTAAAGAGTATTTTTTCCCCACAAATAGTGTAGTATTAACATGGAAATGGGATCCAGGAGGAGAAAGAAAGATACGGTTTAATTCAGATTTTTAACCCAGAGGGTTAGCCACCCAGGACAACCCAATAAAGTCAGTGCATCATCAGGGACTGTCTTCTTTCCATTGGGGGTTTTTAATCTTGTCCCCCAGGATGCAACCCACAACAGCTGACAAACACCTAAGTACCTATCTGCTGCTAGGTAAACAGAAGCAGCGTATATAAGGAAACACGCCCAATATTTCCACCTTTGCCGGGGATTGAACCACAGATACCCAGTGTACGTGATGAGTGTTGCCAACAAGCCCCTATTTCATCTTGTATAAATTTTATACACATTAACTCTGTGAAGCATAAAACACTTGAGCAACTTGTCAGTTTTCTAAACCATTACATCACATTAACCAACTCTGTAAATTCTCATGAACTGATTTCACCATTTTAATTTAACTGCTCCATTAAATACAGATCATTGAACTGATGTAAATCAGATGTAATTTCAATTGTATCAAATATTTGTATTACTATATTATAATCAAAAGAAGCATTAAACCTGTATTACTATATGCAAAATGTAGCAAATATGAATGTAAAGCTAACTACTGTAACTTCCTTTCACGGTTCATATGAAATAAATAATTTTTATTACTACAATTAAAACTAAGTGCTAAACCCACCACAAGGGCCATACAGCACTGCATTATTATTAATTATTAAATTAATTAATTATTATTATTAAACTAAGTATGTAAGTTTATTTAGGTACAGATTCACTCCCATTCTATTCTTCATCCTCATATCTGACACAGATGAAAGCCACAGAACCGTGTCTTCCTTTGCAGGTGACACCTGAATTTGCACGAAGTGTCATCCATTGAAGACACTGCAAGTCTTCAAGCGGACACCAACCAAATCTTTCAATGGGCTGCAGAAAACGTGAAGTTCAATGAAGCCAAATTCCAATTACTCTGCTATGGAAAACTTCAGGAAAATAAAACTACATTGGAGTATAAAACAAATTCCAACCACATGATAGAGTGAAAAACTAATGTGAAGGACCTGGGAGTGATACTGTCAGAGGATCTCACTTTCAAAGATCACAACAATGTATCTATCACATCTGCTAGGGAAATGATGGATAATGAGAATCTTCAAAACTAGGGATGCCAAGCCTATGATGATTCTCTTCAAATTGCTTGTTCTCTCTAGGCTGGAATATTGCTGTACACTAACAGCCCTTTTTGACAGGCAAAATTGTAAACCTGGAGATCATAGAGAACTTTCACAGCATGTAAGAGATAAGATTACATTTGGATTTTTAACCCAGGAGGGTTAGCCACCCAGGATAACACAAGAAAGGCAGTATGTCATTGAGGACCGTGTTATTTCCATTGGGGTCCTCAATCTTGTCCCCCCAGGATGCAACCCACTAGTTGACTAACACCAAGGTACCTATTTGCTGCTAGGTGAACAGGACAGGTGTAAGGAAACGTGTCTAAATGTTTCCGCTCTGGTGGGAATCAAACCTGGGCCCTCCGTATCTGAAGCGAGAGCTTTGCCAACCAGGCCACGGGGTCACCATATAAGTACAATAAAGCATCTAAATTACTGGGAATGGGTAAAGTCCCTTAATTCGCACTCCCTGTAATGCAAGCGAGATAGATACATGCTAATATACACTTGGGACTAGAGCGACTAGTCCCAAATCTGCACACGAAAATCACCACCTATGAAAGCAAAAGACTCGGCAGAAAATGCAACATCCCCCCAATGAAAAGCAGAGACGCCACGAGCACACTAAGGGACAACACAATAAGTGTCAGGGGCCCAAGACTGTTCAACTGTCTCCCAGCATACATAAGGGGGATTACCAATAGACCCCTGACTGTCTTCAAGAAAGCGTTGGACAGACACCCAAAGTCAGTACCTGACCAACCAGGCTGTGGTTCATACATTACTTGATCAGACCCTGATCCACCACCAGACCTAGTCATCGACCGGGCCGCGGGGGCGTTGACCCCCCGAAACCTCCTCCACGTATAGGTACATGTACACAAGTATAATTATACAAATTTTAACATAATGTACATGCAAATTACCTAGGATAACCCCCAAAAGCCTATTCGTTACTAATAGCATAGTTTACAAGGAGGTTTTTCTTCTTCAATTTACAGGAAATAAGAACACTGTGCATTATAAAGACACACTGATTTAAAACTCACTGATTTAAGAGTGTAGTACTTATTATAATAAAAAACAAGCGCTAAACCTACAAGGGTCACAGTGCCGAAGTGTGTAGTACTGCTAGGTTATCTTGTTGGGTTTATAAAGGCCACTGTCAGCTCCCACTGTCTGCAACCTGGCTTCTCTATATGTGGCGAATTATGTTAAGTTTAATTAGGTATACACAAATGCAGTTACATAGATTATCATATATAGCAGTATATGTGTAGAGAACCTGGGATAACCCAAAAATGTCAAAGTGGCTTTCCATTGGGGTCCTTGATATTGTACAATGAAAATCAGTCACTGACTTTTTTGGGGTTATTCTAGGTAATCTGGAGTTTACCTGGAGAGAGTTCCGGGGGTCAACGCCCCCGCGGCCCGGTCTGTGACCAGGCCTCCTGGTGGATCAGAGCCTGATCAACCAGGCTGTTACTGTATGGAGTTGAAGTGAGAGGATGGAGCCTTATATAGCGCCAGGAGGTGAGACGTAGGTCACTAGTAGAACGCAGATGTTGGGAGGTCAGGTCCCTCTCAAATCCAGCCGTTCTCACTAGTAGAGGTAGTCGAAGTTGATTCCAGGTCTGTACCAAGATAGTGACTAGTGACCTACGTCTCACCTCCTGGCGCTATATAAGGCTCCATCCTCTCACTTCAACTACATATTGTTTCAAACTTTGGAATAATGCTCTTCTCCAGACTGAGGGACTGACCACCTCAAAACTTTAAGGATGATGGACTGATTACAGGCTGTTACTGCTGGCTGCACGCAAACCAACGTACGAGCCACAGCCCGGCTGGTCAGGAACAGACTTTAGGTGCTTGTCCAGTGCCAGCTTGAAGACTGCCAGGGGTCTGTTGGTAATCCCCCTTATGTATGCTGGGAGGCAGTTGAACAGTCTCGGGCCCCTGACACTTATTGTATGGTCTCTTAACGTGCTAGTGACACCCTTGCTTTTCATTGGGGGGATGTTGCATCGTCTGCCAAGTCTTTTGCTTTCGTAGTGAGTGATTTTCGTGTGCAAGTTCGGTACTAGTCCCTCTAGGATTTTCCAGGTATTAGAATGTTGAGAAACGAACCAGACACTCACAATGAATCTTACAAGGTGTCTAAGAGGTAAATACACACAGATCTAAATGGATTGTGAAAACGTGGAATTACATCAAGCTTTATAACTTGCATGAACTGTATCACTGTAGGCAACAAGAGCATTCCACCCCTCCGTGGAAGATATGTTCATTTAATATAATATCACATACCTGCAAGTCCCTCCCAAGAAGCTCATTGCTAGTAATCCCTTCCTTAAATCTCTTGTTAGAGCAACTGCTCAAGAAGAAATTTCTCACCTAGCTGGTAGATTAGATTTTTTTTTAGATTTTGCCACCGAAGTTTAGTTAGTTTAATATGTTTATTATGTACCCCATACCCATCCTGTGGGCGGCAGTCAAAAGATTACAGAGGTACATAATTGGTCCAGGGACTGGACTCCAAAGTTTTGATAGCTGAGCAAGTTACAGAGGTAATGAATTCACAATTTACAAAGTTAATGAACGCCAGGTAGGTCTGGTCACAATCATGACAAGTTACAAAGGTATTTACAGATTACAGAGGTACGTAATGGGCCCAGGGACTGGGCCCCAAAGTTTTGATGGCTGAACTAGGTACAAGGTAATGAACTCACAAGTTACAAAGGTAATGAATACTGTAATGCTTTCGTAATGAGTGATTACAGTATTCATTACCTTTGTAACTTGTGAGTTCATTACCTTGTGCCTAGATCAGCCATCAAAACTTTGGGGCCCAGTCCCTGGGCACATTACATACCTCTGTAATCTGTAAATACCTTTGTAACTTGTCATGATTGTGACTAGACCTACCTGGAGTTCATTACCTTTGTAAATTGTGAATTCATTACCTCTGTAACTTGCTCAGCTATCAAAACTTTGGAGTCCAGTCCCTGGACCAATTATGTACCTCTGTAATCTTTTGACTGCCGCCCACAGGATGGGTATGGGGTGCATAATAAACATATTAAACTGGGGGAAAATTCCTAGGCTTATACCTTGACAACAACCTGAATTTCAGCACCCATATCCAGCATATAGCCAAAAAAGTATCCAAAACGGTTGGGATCCTCTCCAAGATACGATACTACGTGCCGCAAAATGCCCTTTTCACACTATACCACTCACTTATTTATCCATACCTCACCTATGCTATTTGTGCTTGGGGATCAACTGCAGCAACACACCTAAAGCCAATAATAACCCAACAAAAAGTTGCAGTAAGAATAATCACTAAATCCCATCCCTGGCAACACACCCCCCCACTCTTCATAGATCTAAACTTACTCCCAGTCCAGTACATCCACACTTACAACTGTGCAGTCTATATCTACAGGGCCTTAAACTCTAATATCAACCTTGATCTAAAACGCTTTCTTGATAGTTGTGACAGAACCCACAGGCATAACACCAGACACAAACATCTCTACGACATTCCCCGTGTCCGACTAAACCTTTACAAAAATTCAATGCATGTCAAAGGACCTAAAATCTGGAATACCCTACCTGAGAACTCTAGAACTGCAGACACATTCATCACCTTCAAAACTACCATTAGAAAACATCTTATCTCCCTGATACACCCCGTCAACTAACTACATGAATACCACCTGGTGGTTCACACTTACACTCACTCACTCATTTGACCATAAACAGAAATATTAATCTCAGTCTTAAAATAATGAATCCTGTTATACTCCAATACTGTAACTATGTACTGTGCCAAAACAAAAGCATTCACATTGCTAAACTCACAAACTAGTATTTAGTCACTTAGCCATAATACCAACTTACCTCATAATTTGTAATATTTTACAATTAAGAATAAAACTAAGTATGCCCGAAATGCCTAGCCATGCTAAGCGTTCTAGTGGTACACTCTGTAATCACAATTTTACTACATGTAAACCAAACAATAACCAAATTTCTGTAAACTCAGCATTGTAATCCTTATAGAGAATAAACTTTGAACTAAACTTCGGTGGCAAAATCTAAAAAATAGTGAGTGATTTTCGTGTGCAAGTTCGGTACTAGTCCCTCTAGGATTTTCCAGGTGTATATAATCATGCATCTCTCCCGCCTGCGTTCCAGGGAATACAGGTTCAGGAACCTCAAGCGCTCCCAGTAATTGAGGTGTTTTATCTCCGTTATGCGCGCCGTGAAGGTTCTCTCTACATTTTCTAGGTCAGCAATTTCACCTGCCTTGAAAGGTGCTGTTAGTGTGCAGCAATATTCCAGCCTAGACAGAACAAGTGACCTGAAGAGTGTCATCATGGGCTTGGCCTCCCTAGTTTTGAAGGTTCTCATTATCCATCCTGTCATTTTTCTAGCAGATGCGATTGATACAATGTTATGGTCCTTGAAGGTGAGATCCTCCGACATGATCACTCCCAGGTCTTTGACGTTGGTGTTTCGCTCTATTTTGTGGCCAGAATTTGTTTTGTACTCTGATGAAGATTTAATTTCCTATACATATTCTGTGTATGATAATTTATGTAACTGTATTTATGTGTACCTGTACCTGAATAAACTTACTTAAAGCTGAGAGATGAAAGAATTTTTTTTCCCAGTTGTGCCATTTGAGCAGCTAGTTCATTGTGCACTCCATGCTCATCCTGCACAATTGTCACACCTTGCAATGCGATAAAATTAATTCAAAGACAACTTACTCAGAAATGTTCAAGAAATGTCAAAGTATTTTATCCACAGTGGTATATTACCAACCATTCTGGAAAAAATACCCTGTCTTTTTTTAGTTGTGTATTATTTGCACAATTAAAAAAAAGTTACAAAAGCATTACCTTAGATTTGGTTAATTGGCTGGTAGAGATTCGCAGCATTTTGCTGCTCAGGTCTTTTCCAAGAGGTGACCTGGCCTCGGCTCCCCATTGGAGAAGTATCGTGACATTCATAATATCTTTTCTTGTGAAGAGCTGTCCCGTTTCAACTTCAGGGACACGATGTCTCTAATCCTAGGTATAATCCCCCTGAACATGAGGCTCGTAGGGAAAACCAAGGTAACTGGTCTGCCACCTTCCCCGCCCCACGTGGCTCGTAGGGAGTGAGACACTGTGGAGTCGCAGATGGTGTTATGATGCGACCCTATGTTTTAGTAAGGTATGCCTGTACAAAAATAAAATTTAAATGGTTATTGTGGTATTTACAGTGGACAAGGTCAGGATATTTTTTTCCAGAATGGATTGTAATATACCACTGTGGGTAAAATACTTTGGCTTTGAACATTTCTGAAAGAGTTACTTCAGAACTCAATGTTGTCGCATCCCGTAATGACGTAAGGTGTGACAATTGTTCACCTGGTTAAATTACATTTAGTTTGGTCTACGTCTGGTGATGGTGATTCAACCTCCAAGAGATGCTGGTGACCCAGATGCAGCCGGGCGGTAGTGACATCCAGGAGTTTACTTAATTTGTTTATATACATATGCTTCTATGTATGATATTCTATGCAACTGTGTATACCCGAATAAACTTACTGACTCCACACACGACAGGAAAACTTGTTTTGTTGTGCATGAAGATATTAAACTTAAAACTAACAAGTTGTGCCAGTATTATAAAGGCCACAGAGGGTCTTTGTCAGACCCTAGTTAGTTTAATATCTTTATTATGCACCCCATACCCATCCTGTGGCGGTAGTCAAAAGATTACAAAGGTACATAATGGGTCCAGGGACTGGACCCTAAAGTTATGATAGCTGAACTAGTTACAAAGGTAATGAACTCCAGGTAGATCTGGTCACAATCATGGCAAGTTACAAAGGTAATGAATCAGCCTCACTCCTATACATGGTTACAATCATGAACAAATTACAAAGTAATGAACCACTGATACGTCCACACCTGGTCACAATTGTAACGAGTTATAAATACAAATATTAAGTGGGTCATACACCCACACGAGCGCGCGCGCGCCCGGACAATTTTACTGCATTAGAAATATTAGTAATTTAATATTTTACACTTATTTCATATAGTTAATGTATACAGTACAGTATGGAATACAACCTCAAAAAAAAAAAAGAATCTAAAACGACATTGGTCAAAATTGGGTTGTAATTTCCTCTATAGAAACCATTCATTTATCTAGTCGTTGCAAAATTTGGATACAACCTCAAGATTTCAGATATCTTATCATTAACAATAAGGTGTTTGGACACTTAAAAATATAATGCTTCAGTGTATGGCCCGGTCTCTGTCCACACACTTTGCATTTTGTCACTGACATCTTTATACAAACCATGACTTACTACACTGCCAGAGATACAGTGTCCAAACATCCACCCTTTTAAACACTTCCATGGAAACCCTACAGGATATGGTGTTTCATTGACAATGATATCTGAAATTTTGAGACTGTATCCACATTTCGCGACTACTAGATGAATAATGATTCTTGCAGAAACTGCAACCCTATAATGACCAATATTTTACTGGTAAAACGATACTTAAATGTTTCCGAGACTAATTCCGTACTGCATTGTGCTCATTGACTCTGAAGAAATTGCAATATATGAAATGACAAATATGTTCAGGCATCCCTGAAGGGATACATTCATAATTGCCTAAACAGATTTCTATATTTATTTCTTCCTCCAGCTTCCGATTTTAATTTAATAATAACTCTAGAACGCCTGATCCTGTTTTCAAGGCTTGTGTAATATATCTTTGGGAAGATTCATGGGACTATTTGCAAGCATGGTTGCCCTAGTAGTGTGTCACTGATGTTAGCTATGGTTTGTATACCTTGTACATGTACTTGTAAAAATAAAGATATTATTACACACAGGATTTTTTTTTTTTTTTTTTTTGCTGTTCCTTAATAATGAGAGAAATGACGAATGCGCTTGGAATATTATTATTTCCAATGCGGTTTCCCGTGATCTTCAGAATTTACATAATAATAATTCACAATGGAATAAAGTAAATATTGACCGAGTCTTTTCCTGAATAATATAAAACGACTACTATAATATTGATGAGACGGATTCAAGGGTTTGTTCAAATATATAATGTGAAAACAAAAAATTACCCCAAGGACAAGTTGTACATTTTTTTTTTTCGTCCATGAATGGCACACCGGAAAAGCGTACTGGATATGATATTTATCAAAGTTGTAAATAAGGTTTTTCCGAATATCCGTCGATGTCTTGGCCACCGGAAAAAAGCACAAGGATGGTTTATTGATCAGTGAATACACTGGATGGGTCCTTCCAGATGACACTGAAAAATATTAGGCCTCTGTCATTATTACTGCTTATATAAATCTAAATAACAAAAATAAAGTTTAATTCACTTTAATTTTTCCTGTGTGCAATAGTTATACTAAGTTTTACAAGCGCATTAATGAGGTTATACAGGAAATTTAGAGGGTGGGAGGTGGTGTGTGGCACTTGATACGAGGGTCAAGGGATCTGGGTATATACTAACCGATTGTTCCTAACTTACTATACTCCATACAAGACTCACCCGTGAGTCATCACTCATTACTAGCTTTCTGATTCGTCTCATAATAATCGGAGTTAGGCTGAAGAATATTTTGTACACTATAACGTGTATTATTCGATTTTGATACAGAAGTGGAATTTGAACAGGAATATTTCTAGTTGCTGTATGAGTAATACACGAGTATTTTGACCTCTGTTACCGTGTGTGCAATGGACTGCGAGTCCAGCAGGCATGATGACTCCGGCCGGTCAACACCACAGCCCCAGGCTATGCCCACTCCTAGGCCTAGTGCCATCATTCTCTCCCCAACCTGCAGGCAGGTTAGTACTTTCTGTTGAGCCATAGGAGTCGACACTAATGAAAAAATTATAGTGTGGTTGAGAAACACTATTATAATACAGAAATTTGTTGGCGATTGGTGTTGAGAGTGATTCACAATATACCATTGGGCAACTTCTCCATTTAGAGAGAAATTTCCTCTGAATTGCCAATAATTCATTTCGGTCCGATTTTTACATAGTACCTATAAATACGTATAATCAACAGAAATATAAAATATAACTAGAATTATTTTGGTCGTGTGCATATTATTGGAGTTCACCTGGAGAGAGTTCCGGGGGTCAACGCCCCCGCGGCCCGGTCTGTGACCAGGCCTCCTGGTGGATCAGAGCCTGATTATTTATATATATATATATATATATATATATATATATATATATATATATATATATATATATATATATATATGTCATAATTAACATTAAAGTTACATTTATATATTACTCTACTTCCTGCTATGGGATCTTTTAGCCCATCTAAGTCCTTTTCTGTCTGTCATTTGTCCTTCTTCCTCTTTATCCTGAATTATTTATCAGTATTTTAGTATTCTACATATTCGAAAAATAAATGTGAATGTGTGCAGGTAGTGTGGGCAGTGTGTGTTGCAGGAGCTGGGTGTGCTCTAGGGGCAGTCCTCGCCTTCCCTGCCCTCGTTATGGACACCTGGACGAACAATACTGACGTAGATCTCAGCCGTACACACGCCCGATGGTTTGGTTAGTTACTTCTGTATCTCTCACTTTGTTGTTGCTGGCATTTTAGCATCCATATGTTTTCATTGTGGTAGATTATAATATACATACGCTCACTCACTTTGAGAATGGCGAAGCAACAAAGGCCAAGTCTGAACCATGGCTACTTCGTAGCCACAACAGAAAAATGATAAGGTAACTCAACTAAAGAAGGAAGGTGGTTATTCAACCTCCCAGAGATGCTAGTAACCCAGCCGGATGTCCAGTTGGACATCCATGAGTTTAATTTGTTGGATGTGCTATAGACATGTGGCTCCTCCTCCTTCATGATATTGATATTTGGACTGACAGGTGTTAATCTTCAGTCTCAAGTCAGTGAAGTTTTTTCGTGTTATTGTGAGAGGGATGGATGAACTTCATTTTCTTAGACAAGAGGCTGAGGCAAAAACTCGACGTGCAGACAGGAATAACAGTGAACGTACTCCAGTGTATCAGTTTTTCAGGGGAAGGAAACATGAGTGATTGTCTGGGAAAAAGAAGTGTCTCAGGGGGGGGGGGGTTGACCCCTATTTCCTGAGTCTGTTAAACTAGTTACCAGGCTTCTTGAGTTTGTACATTTGATATTCGTCCCAGAATTATTGATCTCTAGCTCCTGGGCCTCTTGGGAGAGTTGAATTATAACTCCTGATTCTATTGGGCGAGTTCCCCTCAAGGAAGGTTCCTTGATGTTGGTGAGGGGCTCTTGATTTAGGGAATTGGATCTGTGCTCCAGTTCCCCGAATTAAGCCTGAATGCCTTCCACATCCCCCCCCCAGGCGCTGTATAATCCTCCGGGTTTAGCGCTTCCCCCTTGATTTATTTATTTATTTATTTATTTATTTATTATAAATTTGTGCACACATACGAGTTGAGCTGCACTCCAATGTTAAGGGTTTTGAGGTACAGTTACTAGGCCTCTGTTTGCATTAGTTGAAATAATATTCAACTAGGAGTTTAAATCAAGAAATCTTGACATCAGGAAATATTAATCATTCAAGTACATAATAAATAGGTACATAAACGGCAGAATTTTTTTCACGTACAATTTGTAAAGAGCAATGACTTCTTTCCATAATCCAAAACTCCTTCGATTTAAACTTCTAATCATAAATTATAAGAAGGAAATCAGCCACTAAAAATGATTTGTATTATCTCTACGGACAGGAAGCGTGGCTCAGCTAGCCTCCATCCCCGGGTCTATCCTGGGTGGGTATCTGATGGATGCGACAGGTCCACGTCGACTTCTGCTTCTGCTACTTCCGGTTCTTGCTGTCTCATGGTTCCTCCTGCTGCTCACCACTCATCATCCCGTCTTACTCATAGCTCTGCGCGCGCTGCAGGTGACCTATTACACTCATTTGAAATATACCTTCTAGTTAATTAAAGTATTGGTTTGGTGGTATATTTGGATTAAAGTCTGTCGATTACACGAGTTATCAAAGAATTAAAATTAGTCACAGACATACACCTCTGTGTGTGTTAGTTACCATTTTGTCCTGTGTGTGTGAGATTTTATATATATATATATATATATATATATATATATATATATATATATATATATATATATATATATATATATATATATATATATCTCCTTTGTTAAGGTAATGTACTAAAATGTAAAATGACAAATGCACAATTTGATAGAATCAAAGGCCAACGCGATAGACGGAATTATAAAGTATCCACAAGGTACAATACTCGCTCCCATCCTTTTCCTCATCCTCGTTTCTGACAGACTGAGATGTGAACCACATCATCATCCTCCTTTGCTGATGATACCAGAATTTGCATGCCTGTCATCCATCGAGGACACTACAAATCTCCAAGCAGACATTTAGTTAACTAAGTCTTTAAATGGGCGTCAGAAAACAATATGAAATTTAATTAAGACAAATTTCATCTACTCCGCTATGGAAAACTCTAGAAAAAAAAAAAACTGCGTCGGAGCATAAGACAAATACGAACCACACAACAGAGCTAAAAACTAATGTGAAGGACTTAGGAGTGGAAAAGTCAGAGAATCTCACTTGCAAAGAACACAACAATGTCCCTTGACCTGTACTCCTTGGATCGCAGGCAAGAAAGATACGTGATAATATACACTTGGAAAATCCTAGGGGGATTAGTTCCAAATCTGCATACCGAAATCACTCCCAAGAACAGCAAATGATGGCGGTGCAACATCCCTCCAATGAAAAGTAGGAGCGCCACGAGTAAACTAAGAGACAAAATAAGTGTCAGGGGCCCAAGACTGCAACTGCCTTCAACTGTCTTCAAGAAGGCGCTGGACAGAAAGTCAGTACCTGACCTGCCGGGCTGTGGCTCGTACGTCGGTTTGTGCGCGGCCAGGAGTAACAGCCTGGTTGATCAGGCTGGTGATGGACCGGGCCGCGGGGCTACATATCTTTTAAACTGAATGTCGGTATTTTCATCCTTCATACTCTCCTACTGTCTGATGTTCCATTCGTCATTCTTAGTCCTGAAAGCGTTTATCATGAATTACCAATAATTTAGTAAACCTAGCCTAATAGCCTAACCTGCAGCATAATATTGTAAATAAATCTTAGAGAAATCTTGTAAAAACAAAAAGTTGACTGTTTTATTAGGATATTATAAGTACGTGTTACTTATGTCTGGAGGCAGCTATTATGCTGCATTTTGACTTACAGTATATGAATGTTGAAAATCTATTTATGTAAGTAACTAACTTACGAAGATGGAGACGAAATCAAATTTGATGATTTACATGTACATTTTAAAGGAATTAATATGTATAAATCTGTTAATTAATAATGCTTTACAGGGCATATTGACATCCTGGTGTTCAGTGAGCGTGTATGTGTACCCGTGTGAAGTGAGTGAGGCAAGCAGACGAGGAATGCTCGACGCCCTGCCCGACGTTGCCTTTTCCATGGGGTACCTACTAACATTCCTGCTGGGGGCCTTAATACACTGGTCCACGCTGGTGTTGCTCATCCCAACTTGTATCTTCCTTCCCTGTATCACTGCTGTAATCACTGTTCCAGAGTCACCCAGATGGTTACTTCAGACTGGTAGACTGGAAGAAGCAAGACTTGTACTTCAGCGTGGAAGAACAACCGAATGTAATATAGAAAATGAGCTGATTATGATGAAGGAAAGGGTCAATAATCAGGCGTTAAAATGGCGACCAGGCTGTCAGGGAACGTTGCTGGGAAAACCAAAATTTCTCTTACCACTACTTGCTGCAGTAATGCTCGTTATATTCAAAGAATGCACAGGACAAATCACAGTGACGTTGTTCGTGGTTCGGCTTTATAGTTTAATGAACACAGGAATACCGCCTATCTGGAGTTCCATAATTGTTTGCACTGCTCACGTCATATCTAACTTAATAAGCTGCCTGCTTTTAAATTACATGCCCCACCGCAGCTTACTATCTTCTGCCTCGGCTATTGCTGGCCTGACCATGGCAGTGAATGCATTCTACTTTCTAAAGGCAGATTCCCGAACTTCGCAAGAGTGGGTACCACTGCTATGCCTGCTGGTGTTCGTGGTAGCTTACGGTAGTGGAATAGGTCCTGTAGCGAGGCTGATGGCCACAGAATTGTTGCCTAGGCCAGTGCAGGGACTAGGAAGTGGTTTCTCTACTGCTTTTGTTTGCATCATACAGTTTGGTCTTGCCTACTTGACTGTTAATGCTGATGATTTCCCGATGCATATTTGTTTCTTCAGCTATTCAGCCGGCTGCTTTATCCTGGCTGGGTTTACTCTCCTCTTGCCAGAAACACAGAGTCTAAACCTTGAGGAGAAGGAACAATACTGGGAGGATTTTACAAGCCAACTTATACTCACACGATATTGGTCCTGCTCTATCTTGAAGGTTAAATCTTTTACAGAAGACAATCAACACTGACGAAGTAAACTAAGGAAGATTACATAAGAATTACTTAACTACTCAACTTTGATATTACAGTTCATACACTACACTTGATCATATATAAAGTACGACTTTAAAAAATGTTAAAGTTTTATTCTTTTACCATAGAACTAAGTGATATTATTTAGTACATTCGAAAAATTCTTAAGAGTCAAACAGACTAAACAACCAACTTCAAAATAGTTAATAGCTAACAATGTCTGATAAATACAAATTCCAGGTGAAAGTTCCTTGTAAGAAGAAATGGTTATAATTATGACAATTTTTTGAGGGGTGGACCGGTAAGCCAGCGGAAGACCTCGGTCACATGACCAAAAGCTCTAGCGGCTAAGACTCGCGTCAGAAAACACTTGTCCTGTTTCCTGACAGACTTGACCAAACCAGCCTCTATTCGGGCACAGTGCCTGTAGAGGCACGCAAGACTACAGTATGTCTGGCTTTTATACAACATATGTATTATTCTTGCTCATCGCGGTATTATCCTGGACGTGTGTAAGGGAACATATAAGCCAGATTGAGCTGAAAATAGAAATGCTGAAATTGGCAAATAAAATGAAATGACTGAACAGATTACCTGGAGAGAGTTTACCTGGAGAGAGTTCCGGGGGTCAACGCCCCCGCGGCCCGGTCTGAGACCAGGCCTCCTGATTATATCCATTTTACTTCAAGTTGTGAAAGAGAAACCATGATCAGTATTGTGATAAACGGTTTTGAAAACTGTCTCTCAATCAGTATTATTCGAAACCTCAGAGGATGTGAATAATTAGGTATTAGCCATTATACCTGGCTAGACATCTAATATATTCTTTAATACATCTGAGAAAGAATAGAATATCTAATTTCATTGTTAGTAATAATATAAATGAATTTAGAACTGAAAGAGTAAGATATTTAATTAATGAACCTACATAAAGGTTGAAATTATTTAAATTTGTATCATTAACCCAATGCTGTACTGCTAATAGTCAATATTGTTAACCTAATTCTGCACTACTAAGAGTCAATATTGTTACTTGCATTATCGACTTATGCCCTACCCTGCACTATTCCGTTCGCCTGCATTGAGGCACAAGGAACTAACTAGGGTTATGGAATACGACGATAAGTTTCCCGGGTCCCACAGGCACCGAAATGTATGTATAACCCTTAATAATATTATTTCTACAAGACATGTACAAGGTATACAGGCCTAGCTAACATCAATGACATACTTTTATACAGAAAGTCGCTTGTTATACCTGGAGTTTACCTGGAGAGAGTTCCGGGGGTCAACGCCCCCGCGGCCCGGTCTGTGACCAGGCCTCATGGTGGATCAGAGCCTGATCAACCAGGCTGTTACTGCTGGCTGCACGCAATCCAACGTAAATTAAGACAAATTGGGTTAATTTTGCTCCCAGGATGCGGCCCACACCAGTCGACTAATACCCAGGTACCTATTTTACTGATAGGTGAACAGGGACAGCAGGTATATTATGGAAACATGTCCAAATGTTTTCACCCGAACCAGGGATCGAACCAAGGACTCAATGTGTGAGCTGAGTGCTCTACTAATCGTGCTATGGGAAGTTCATGATACGTCGGTATATATATGCATAGAGAAGTGTGTATTTCTCAATATACAACATGCATCAAGAAGTATGTAGGGTGTTTCTCACAGTATATACACGAGTTGCCTCTCATAGTATATACATGGGGTGTCTCATGGCATATACACGTCTTTCTCAGTATATACAACATGAGATGTCTCATGGCATAAACAACATGTCTCTCACAGTATATACAAGATGAGAGGTCTCTTACAATATAAACAGTGGGACAGAGTCAGCAAGACATCCTGTTGCGGCAAGTGTTCCACAGGGAAGCGTGCTTGGGCCAATGTTATGGAATGTCTACTTCAATGACCTTCATCTCATCCCAGAATCTCATGCATATGCAGACGACTGTACTCTGACATTTACTTATCCCAGAGAGGAAATGCCAGCTGCCCTAAGCTACATTAATTACTAGCTAAGAGCTATATCAGCCTGGGGTAAACGATGGCAGGTAACATTTGTTCCCGAGAAAAATGACGATGGTTTCTAGGCGCCATGATCGTAATGCTGAAGCAGTAGTAGGTATGAATGGGAGAGTGTTGGTACCCGGGGATGAAGTTGATATCCTTGGAGTGAAATTTGACTCCAAACTGACCATGAAGAACCACGTTGTAAATCTTGCAAACAAGGCAGCAAGGAAGCTTACAGCACTGTAGAGGTTGCAAGATTCTGTACGAGGCACAAGTATGCTCGCACCTTGAGTATGCTCCACTTTCTTGGATTGTCCTCTATCTCATTTGCGACTTCTTGACAGAGTAGAAAAACAGAGCAAGACGCCTCATCTCTCGCCAGGACCCAGCCTGGATAGATCTGTCATTTCAGCAGAGACTTCAACACAGAAGGGATGTGGATGGTCTTGCTGTTATGTACAAGGCCGCTATTGTCTAAGTACCACACTTGGCTCCACTTCGAGGACAGAGAAGCGAGCTTCTGCACAACAAGATGGGCAGCCAGCAGCAACTTCATTCTGACTACCCTTCTCCAGAACATCACTATCTGAGATTATTTATTCCCAGGATGACTTGAGTCTGGAACATGTTCGTACAGCATAATATCAACGATATAAAGTCAGTTGATCATATGAAAATGCTGGCCCACAAATGGCTCCAACTCCTTACTCGTATGTCTCATAACAGTAAAAAGGCTTTCAAATGACCTGATGTAGGTAACGGCTCAACTTCTAAATAACGTTAGGAATCTTTAATCTAACCTTGTAAAACTGAAAAAAAAGGTACAAGCTCTGCTAATGAGATAGCTTGCCTTTTAGCGGTGAGTTAGTATCGGGCGACTTCCTCTAACAATTACTATCTCTGTGCCTGGCACAATTTGGCCTGTATACCCTTCATATTAGTGGCTCACTGCCTTGCTGCTCCAAATCACACTGACTACATGCGTATTTGTAAAAAAGCAGCAGCCGACCAGTATGGTCTATACTATTTAGGCTCGATAGGTTGGCATATTAGACACAATGAACTGGACGAGATCATCAAGAGAAGTCTTGCTGCAGCCCCGTGACACAGCCAAGAGAGAACCTTTATCTCTACTATTCAGCACCCTGAATATTTAATAATATATATTCAGAAGGCCCCACTGTTGCGACATCAGTGACTGTCAGCTCTGGCTTGCTAGGTTTTTCAAGTGTGAGGCAGTGTTTATGGTAGCTGGACTCATAAGTGAAGGGCAGAATAAGAGTGAGGACGTTGCTGGTAAGTTAAGTTAGGAGTAGGTGGTACCAGGGAGAAAGTTGCCTGGTTATCTGATGCCAACACCACCTACACGCCTTCCCAGGCCAATAAATATCAATGTTAGCATGGTTAATGAAAGTAAGATGGAAGTAAAAAAGAATCGTAAGTCAGATATTGTGTAAAGTAAAAGAACACAAGTGCAACTAATGTGACATTTATTGTGGCAACAAGCCGTAACGGCTTGACAAAGCTCCTGGAGAGCGAAACGTTGCCACAATAAAATGTCACATTAGTTGCACTTGTGTTCTTTTACTTTGCATATTGTCGGTAATTCTACCTACTTTATTACAATCAGCTAACATTCTCGGAGAAAGTTAGCCTCCATCTTCCGCTCACATTTCTTTACACAGTTCAATGTGCATAATTACTCGGTGATTTTAAACTATCAAAACCAACATTGAAATTTTTCAGGAATACTTTAACAAAGCGAACGTAGGATATATAGAGTACACAGAGGTGTACATTTCTCAATGTATATATACGTTGAGCGATTACTTTAATCCTCATTTAGGGATAAAAGTATTCTTGTCTCGTAGTGAACAGGTGATAAGCAGCCTTAATAACTATGAACCATGTTGAAAAACGAAAGGATATTAAATATTAATTCTATAATTCAAACATATATCAGCCACATCAGAAAAGTGAACATAGCGGGATGTATGCTGCCCTAAAGAGTATTGCAGCTCGCCTGTGGACTATGCTCTTATTTGAAATTATTATAATCAAAAAGAAGTGCTAAGCCACAAGGGCTATACAGCGCTGCTCTTATTTGAAAAAGAGGAGGCATATGTCTGATGCATATAGATAAAGTATCCCTTTCATCCTTTTATCCCAGGTGCTACAGCCTGGCTCCATAAACCTAGATGATTTAACTTGCTGTAGAGTGGTGTGCTGCAACACAGGACTGAGCAGTAGCCAGTTGAGAGGAGGGAGTTGTCTAGTGCAGATCACTGCTGCTGTTGCTCTACCTCTCACCATCCTTTGCGTCATAACTGTTGCACCATATATTATGGGCCTTCCCAGTGTGCTAATAACCTTGCAGTTGAATCACCGTAAGCAAAAACAAAGACTACCTTCTGTGATAAAACACGTCATATCTGTTGCTCCAGGGTATGACAAGCCTACTATGCTTACGTTTGTGTAATAAAGTCCTACGTACTGTGACAATACATATCTACTGCGCTAGTGTAAAATAGGTCTATCTACTGAGATAAAGTGCATATCTGCTGCGGTGTTATACAAGGCTGCCCTTTTTGCTCCAGTGAATCTTACCTACAGCACCATTATTTTAGACCCTCTCTCTTGCGACAAAATACATTATACCTTATACGGAACTGTATTATAGGCATACCTAATGTGACAGTGTATAATAGGCCTACTTACTGCAACACAGTACATCTTACCTTCTGCGCCAGTGCATTTGGAAAAAGTGTATCGTACTTTCTGTGCCAGATTTCCATTGCTCTGTCAGTGACCTAGACTTTCATTTGAAATATCTTAAGCTGAATAATTGGGAAAAATCATATATCTATATTTATTTAAAAAAAAAACAAAATGAGTGACTTAAAATATATTATGTTACACCTGGCCTCAATGGTTGTGATTGTGCACGGTCATCGTGATTTTCCTGGCGTTGCTAATAGATGTTTCCTTCCCCCAGAAAAAGGGATTTGCCGAGCTTTCATTCCTTCTTTCTTCTACAATTCGGAGACAAGAGCTTGTGACTGCTTTGTGTATGGTGGGTGTTTGGGCAATGATAACAGGTTCGACACACTAGATGATTGTCTGAAAACTTGTGGCGTTATACCCAGTCTGCAGGAAAATACTGAAGAATGTGATAACATCCTAGGAAGTCTAAATCCACTGGCGAAGAAAGAGGTATTGGATGCTATAAAGTCTTCGTCTCAGGTTCCGCTTCTTCAGCAGACGCTATCAGATCCTCAGCAACAGCCCGTGTTACAAACTCAGCAGCCTTTCCAACAAATTAATCAGCCTTTGCCGCTACCCCAGAAGCCTTTGCCACAAGCCCAGAGGCCTTTGCAACATGTTAAGCAACCTTTGCTACAAACCCAACAACATTTGCTACAAACCCAGCAACATTTGCTACAAACCCAGCAACATTTGCTACAAACCCAGCACCCTTTGCTACAAACCCAGCACCCTTTGCTACAAACCCAGCACCCTTTGCTACAAACCCAGCACCCTTTGCTACAAACCCAGCACCCTTTGCTACAAACCCAGCACCCTTTGCTACAAACCCAGCACCCTTTGCTACAAACCCAGCACCCTTTACCACAAGCTGTCCAGCCGCAAATATCAGAGCACTGGCTACAAGGTCAACTGGTTCCAGTCATAGTAACAACGGGTAAGGAGAACTGGTCCAGGAAGGTGCAGAGTCAAGTGACCACTGGTATTAACAGCCTCTTAGGTACCCTCTACGTGGGACAGCCAGTTGTCATCAATTATTTACGTGATGACCAGACAACGTCTTGCTAACTCCATTACTCAAAAAGACATTCACCCCATAAATATTATACATTACCAAATCGCGTGAACAAGGATCAGATTTTATGTATATTTTTTGTTATATTTTTAAACTGATGTATAAGAATGTTGCAAATTACTTATGGTATGTTACCAAGGTTCTATATTTAGTTTCAATTCTCCATATCTAGAATCATTCTATATATGAATTTTTTACACAATATTAAAAGACCATTCTCGCGAACAGTGTCAGTTAATTTATTTTGAAAAATGTGTAAAGTACATAAATACCAACATGCATCATAATTCTGTATAATGCAGTAGCTAAATATGGAGTTGTTACATTTACAATGTTTATCTGACGATACACTCAATATTAATCTTTTTTATGAGAAATACTTCAATATGTAATACAAACCACATCCGGTTTATCTGAATAAGATGTGTAGGTTAATAAGTTTATATATAATATACATATATGTAAAGGCAGATTAACCTACGACGGTGGTGTATATACACCGAGAGATGTATATAATTGTATATACATTGACGTGTATATACTTCATTATATACCTTAGTGTAAATGAACTATGAAGTGTATATACTTCAGTGTATACACAGAGGTTTATAAACTTCAGTGTATATACAGCGAGTACTTTAATCTCTTAGGAATTAAAGTATCCTCGACTAGCAGTGTACCAGTGAGAGGCAGTCTTCCTGACCTTCGTTACCACAGCAATCTGTTTAGCTATCATAACTTTGGTCCCAGTCCCTGGACCCATTATGTGCTTTTGTAATCTTTTTGACCACCGCCCACAGGATGGGTATGTGGTGCATAATAAAGGTATTAAACTGACCCTCGTATTGTCGATACTTTTAAACCTAACAGACTGCCTTTAACAGCCTACTGATGGAGGCTGGAGTGTGCGAGCTATTACCAATAATTTTGCAATGATTGACCAGTAAGAGTGGGGCCTCCCGTCCGCCCCAGGGTGTGGCGAGGCCTCCCGTCCCCCCCAGGGTGTGGCGAGGCCTCCCGTCCGCCCCAGGGTGTGGCGAGGCCTCCCGTCCGCCCCAGGGTGTGGCGAGGCCTCCCGTCCGCCCCAGGGTGTGGCGAGGCCTCCCGTCCGCCCCAGGGTGTGGCGAGGCCTCCCGTCCGCCCCAGGGTGTGGCGAGGCCTCCCGTCCGCCCCAGGGTGTGGCGAGGCCTCCCGTCCGCCCCAGGGTGTGGCGAGGCCTCCCGTCCGCCCCAGGGTGTGGCGAGGCCTCCCGTCCGCCCCAGGGTGTGGCGAGGCCTCCCGTCAGCCCCAGGGTGTGGCGAGGCCTCCCGTCCGCCCCAGGGTGTGGCGAGGCCTCCCGTCCGCCCCAGGGTGTGGCGAGGCCTCCCGTCCGCCCCAGGGTGTGGCGAGGCCTCCCGTCCGCCCCAGGGTGTGGCGAGGCCTCCCGTCCGCCCCAGGGTGTGGCGAGGCCTCCCGTCCGCCCCAGGGTGTGGCGAGGCCTCCCGTCCACTGACAAATTATGTGGACTATATATTCGGTAATATCAATTACTTGACCTGAGTAATTGGCTTGGGTAATTTTATATAAATATAACAGGAATATATATATAAATATAAATATATAAATATAACATGAAAAGTCGGTCGATGGATCTATAATTTCCTCACTAACAGAACACAGAGTAGTAGCCAACAGAGTAAAGTCGGAGGCAGGCATGGTGAAAAGCTCTGTTCCACAAGGCACAGTACTCGCTCCCATCTTGTTCCTCATCCTCATATCTGACAGACAAGGATGTCAGCCACAGCACCGTGTCTTCCTTTGCAGATGACACCCGAATCTGCACGACAGTGTCTTCCATTGCAGACACTGCAAGGCTCCAGGCGGACATCAACCAAATCTTTCAGTGGGCTGCAGAAAACAATATGAAGTTCAACGATGAGAAATTTCAATTACTCAGATATGGTAAACACGAGGAAATTAAATCTCCATCAGAGTACAAAACAAATTCTGGCCACAAAATAGAGCGAAACACCAACGTCAAAGACCTGGGAGTGATCATGTCGGAGGATCTCACCTTCAAGGACCATAACATTGTATCGATCGCATCTGCTAGAAAAATGACAGGATGGATAATGAGAACCTTCAAAACAAGGGATGCCAAGCCCATGATGACACTCTTCAAGTCACTTGTTCTATCTAGGCTGGAATATTGCTGCACACTAACAGCACCTTTCAAGGCAGGTGAAATTGCTGACCTAGAAAATGTACAGAGAACCTTCACGGCGCGCATAACGGAGATGAAACATCTCAATTACTGGGAGTGCTTAAGGTTCCTAAACCTGTATTCCCTGGAATGCAGGCGGGAGAGATACATGATTATATACACCTGGAAAATCCTAGAGGGACTAGTACCGAACTTGCACACGAGAATCACTCACTACGAAAGCAAAAGACTTGGCAGACGATGCAACATCCCCCCAATGAAAAGCAGGGGTGTCACTAGCACGTTAAGAGACCATACAATAAGTTGTGTACGAAGGGGCCCGAGACTGTTCAACTGCCTCCCAGCATACATAAGGGGGATTACCAACAGACCCCTGGCAGTCTTCAAGCTGGCACTGGACAAGCACCTAAAGTCGGTTCCTGATCAGCCGGGCTGTGGCTCGTACGTTGGTTTGCGTGCAGCCAGCAGTAACAGCCTGGTTGATCAGGCTCTGATCCACCAGGTGGTGTGACCGGGCCGCGGGGGCGTTGACCCCCGGAGCTCTCTCCAGGTAAACATTAGAAAAGTATATGGACATTTCAATAGTACTTACCAAATTAAGATTTTGGTGTTATATACTAACGCTTCCCTTTCGGTAAGCAATTCATATTGTCCAATATAAATTATTATTATTATTATTATAATCAAAAAGAAGCGCTAAGCCACAAGGGCTATACAGCCCAATATAAATTAACATACCTGTAGGGAGAATTAATACTCTGAGGCGTACATTACGTGTGGTGTGATACCACTTGTATTACACCTTCGGTAATTTCTTATGAAGATTCGGCCGATTTCCAAATTCCTTGAGAAAACTAAATCCACTTCTCAGGACGGCCACCTGGGCCGTATTCGCTCAGATTCAGTTTTCCTTTTATGATCTCTCCTCTTGGGTCAAAAAGAGCCGAGACGACCTGCAATCAACCTTCCACACCTGTGTCACCAACACTGCCTTTTACCATCTACACAACCCTCGTCCCCCACTCAGTTGGAAACACTCATTCGCTTCCTCACAAGTAGTTTGGTAGTTTGTGATTACCATTAATACTTCATATTTACATTACATTACTAATTATAGGGAAATTGCAGTAAATTTTCCACATACCTTGTCCATAATTACTATCGCATTTACCTTGTCTATTTAATAGGACGAAGTCTATGATCTTTCCTTAATTTATACTTCACCTTACGAAACAGACAAAGCAAATGCGATATTAATAATGGACAAGGTAGATTATAGTGGAAAAGTGAGCATGTTATTAGAAGACGAGGAAACTTACGTGTCTCAAGTTACGAAGTTCATACTGCATTAGTATCCAACAGAAACGATTGCTTGGTCACTTACCATCACACCTCTGTCAGAGGGTTGAGGTATATATTATTGTTTAGAGGTACTGTATGCATGTATGCAGTAAGAATGCTTGGGTGTGGTTTGTTGTGATTGAGATACTGTTGCGATGTGACAGGCTTATATGCTCATGTACAGCTGGGAGACTGAGCGACAGGGAACTGTATGCTGCCGAGAGACAGTGGTGGTTGTCTAAATGAGGGAGAAGAGGGGGGGGGGGTGTAATAGAATGTTTTGTTATAGGAGACAGTATTGAACGTTGCCCTTTTAAGGGTTCATCTCTGAATGGAGGTTAATGAGATAGGATTATATGCACATATACGGATTACGCTTTTTTTTTTTTTCAAACTATTCATATGTGTACCTTGTGTGTGGTGAGAGGAGGCATGTATCAACTAATTGTTTAATGTCACTTTGTTTTATGTAAAAATTTATATATGTTTGGTTTTGGTACATTTAAAGTGTATATTAATTTAGGTCACAACCCTGGTACTGTTTTTGTTAAGTGCTATGTTCTTGATGCAAGTTTTTCATGTATGGTTTACAGTTACATATACAGATTTTATACATGCAAGTTTTGTAGCATTTTTTGTTACGGTGTGGGTAGTAAATCGTTTAGTTACAAGGATGGTGTATTTCTTATTATAGCTTCATGTTTAGTGATTTCAGTCAATCATGTATGATTACATGTATATTGTATACCTGTGCTCTAAATAAAACATACAATATTAGGGGATGAATAGCTACGGAATGTTTAGGTACATAAAATGCTAATATTACAATGTACAGTAAGAGGCCAAAGCATTTGTTTTATATATAAAAACATTTGTATATACAGTTTCATACAAGATATGAATATAAATGTCAGTTTTTGGCTAGTGGCAATTTTATTATGTATGTTCAAGGGTAGGTTGTCATCCGTTAGTTATAAGGATGTTTTCTTATAAATGTTTCATGTATTGTGACTCCGTCAATGTGTAATATGCATGTATACTGTATATTTTAAATAAAAAAAAAAAGTATCCAACAGAAACGTAACATCATTCAGTAAGTTATCTAGAGCCACGTTGAAACCAACTTCAACCATCCCATCCTCCGTGGGGAATGATGTACCCAAGGACACGAGCTTTACTATTATTATTATTATTGCTGTGTGGAAAGTACTTAGGCTGAGGGGTGTGGGTGAGTAGCACCAAGTACAGTCATAAATCATTTACAACTGCAGAAAAAAACTGGTCCGACAAACTCTTCCTGTCCCCGCCTACCTACCTAAATGAACGCCAGCCAACTCACCCGCCCGCAGCCCAGTTTGTGTAGTCCGATACGAGTCACAAAAAAAAAAAAAAAAAAAAAAATGTTGGTGTGTTACCAGTACACAGTCCTCAGCGGTGGTTAATGGCTGTGTAGCTTTTTTAATGATTGAGTCTGCAACAGAAATAAATAATATTTTTGTATTGTATGTAAGGTACAGCAGAGACGAGAAAAATAACGCGGAACTGCACACTGACCAACAGTATGATGGCCAACAACAAAAATACTTTGGCCAGCAAGTTTTATATTACACACATGGTAAATAATACTTCATTATGGAAACACTTCGCCCACCAGGGTTTTATCAATCCGAAACAAATACAAAAAGAAAGAAATATATAGCGTGCCGGTCAGTATTATAATTATCATAACTAAGCGCTAAACCCACAAGGGTCATAGAGGTCAGTAGCAGTGTGGGTTGGGTGAAAAAAAAATAATAAATGAATCACTTGATGGCTATGTCCTGACGGCCTAAAATCAACTTCGCCATATTTAGCTAAAAATCATTTTAATCAAATGGTCACAATAAGTTTAGCATTATTTCATTTCATCAGGTGGTCGTGGCTATTCCTGTGAAGGACACATGCATTATTAACATTGTCAGCGAGGTAAACGTATTTATGCTCACTGACATGACTACTCATGTCTCTAGCTGTTTCCCCCACATATTTTATTTTTCGGATTCTCCACATGGTATGACAAAAACTACAGCTTTGGTTTCAATTAGTCTTGCCAGAGGTGCGCTTACACTACAGTTATAAAACTGCAACATTAACACCCCTCCTTTAGATTGCAGGCACTGTACTTCCCATCTCCAGGAATCAAGTCTGGCCTGCCGGTTTCCCTGAATCAATTCATAAATATTAACTTACTCACACTAACAGCATGTCAAGTCCTAAAAACATTTGTCTCCATTCGCTCCTATCTTAACATGCTCACGCATGCTTACTGGAAGTCCAAGCCCCCTCGCACAAAACCTCCTTAATCCCCTCCCTCCAACCTTTCCTAGGCCGACCTCTACCCTGCCTTCTCTCCACTACAGATTTATACACTCCAAGTCATTCAATTTCCTTCCAGCCTCTCTACAAGTCCAAACCACCCCAACAACCCCTCCTCAGCCCTCTGGATAATAGTTTTGATAATCCCGCACCTCCTCCTAATATCCAAACTACGAATTCTCTGCAATATATTCATACCACACATTGCCCTCAGACACGACATCTCCACTGCCTCCAGCCTTCTCCTTCTTGCAACATTCACCACTCATGCTTTGCACCCATATAAGAGCATTGGTATAACTATACTCTCATAAATTCCCCTCTTTGCTTCCATGGACAAAGTTCTTTGTCTTCACAGACTTCAGTGCACCACTCACCTTTTTTCCCTCGTCAATTCTAATATATATATATATATATATATATATATATATATATATATATATATATATATATATATATATATATATATATATATATATATATATATATATATATATTCTCCTTTCAACACACTGGCCGTATCCCACTGAGGTGGGGTGTCCCAAAAGGAAAAACGAAAGTTTCTCCTTTTACATTTAGTAATACATGTATATACAGGAGAAGGGGTTACCAGCCCCTTGCTCCTGGCATTTTAGTCACTTCTTACAACACGCATGGCTTACGGAAGAAAAATTCTGTTTCACTTCCCCATGGGGATAAGTGGAAATAAACAAGAACTAGTAAGAAAAACAGAGAAAACCCAGTGGGGTGTGTATATATATGCTTGTACATGCATGTGCAGTGTGACCTAAATGTAAGTAGAAGTAGCAAGACGTACCTGAAATCTTGCATGTTTATGAGACAAACAAAAAGACACCAGCAATCCTACCATCGTGTAAAATAATTACAGGTTTCGTTTCACACTCACTTGGCAGGACGGTAGTACCTTCCTGGGTGGTTGCTGTCTACCAGCCTACTATATTAAGTAAGTTTATTTTGGTACAGGTACACATAAGTAAAGTTAAATTTAGGTGACTACAATTATCATACATAGTAACATATGTGTAAATTACCTTGGGTAACCCCAAAAAAGTTTGATGAAGTGACTTATTTCCATTGGAGTCCTTGTAATATGTTATTTAAAGCCTAATTGTAGGATACAGCAGAAATCAGCCACAATTATAACTTAAAAATAAAACAGCTATGTAACTCAAGTAAGAATTTACGTTGATAAATTATTGAGAGGAATTTAAATGAAGGTGGCATCAGCCTGTCCAGAACAGTATAACATGTCAAGGATAGCTTCCATAAACATGTTTTGAGGGCAACAAGTGACCATGGAGCACCCCCAGCGCTTTCCCCTGCTGACCCATACAGCAAGTGTTGCCGCCTCCAGGAAAACCCTTCCACATTTCCTGTTGGTATTAATTTAATCAGTGCTTGTTAGTGTTTTTTTTTACCAAAGTTGCATCATGTTACCTAATCTACTGTTGTTCTCCTAACAATTTTGTATTCTTCTCTCTAGACGCACACATGTGCACACGCACACACATGGGCGCCTAGCAAACCTAAGAATTGCATTCCAACATCTCAATAAGGAATCGTTCAGGACCCTGTACACCCTCTATGTCAGGCCTATATTGGATTATGCAGCACCAGTTTGGTATCCACACCTAGCCAAGCACGTAAGGAAATTAGAGAAAGTGCAAAGGTTTGCAACAAGACTAGTCATGGAGCTAAGGGGCATGTCCGGCAAGGAGAGGTTAAGGGAAATCGACCTGACTATACTGGAGGACAGGAGAGATAGGGGGGGGGGGATATGATAACATATAAAATACTGAGAGGAATTGACAAGGTGGACAGAAACAGGATGTTCCAGAGATAGGACACAGCAACAAGGGGTCACAATTGGAAGTTGAAGACTCAGATGAATCACAGGGATGTTAGGAAGTATTTCTTCAGTCACAAAGTTGTCAGGAAGTGGAACAGTCTGGGAAGTGATGTAGTGGAGGCAGAATCCGTATACAGTATAGCTTTAAGAAGAGGTATGATAAAGCTCATAGAGCAGGAAGAGTGACCTAATAGCGACCAGTGAAGAGGTGGGGCCAGGAGCTGTGAATTGACCCCTACAACTACAACTAGGTGAGTACAGAGACAGAGAGACACAGACATACACACACATTTGCGCACGCACACACGCATGCATCAAGAATATTCCTGGAAATTCGGGGTATGTCCTATGAGGTGAGGTTAAGGGAAATCAACCTGACCACACTGGAGGACAGGAGGCATGATAATATATAAAATGCTGAGAGGAATTGACAAAGTGGATAGGGACAGTATTTCAGAGATGGGGCACAGCAACAAGGGGTCACAGCTGGAAGTTGAAAACTCAGATAAGTCACAGGGATGTTGGGAAATATTTCTTCAGTTATTGAATTGTCAGGATGTGAAACAGTCTTGAGAGCGATGTAGTGGAGACAGGGTACATATATACCAGGAGAGGGTTTCAGGGGTCAATGCCCTCACGGACCAGTCTATGACCAGGCCTCACGATGGTTCAAGGCCTGATCAACCAGGCTATTACTGCTGGCCGCATGCAAACCGATGTACGAACCACAGCCCGGCTTTAGGTGCCTGTCCAGCGCCTTCTTGAAGACAGCCAGGGGTTTATTGGTAATCCCCCATATGTATGCTGGGAGGCTGTGGAAATTTATCAGGTCCAAGAAATTCCACCAACCAGACTCGTTTGTAAATAAGCCGCAGGAGTCCTTATTACCCACTCAAACAAACACAAGTAGTGGAGACAGTGAGTTTACACATACTAATTAATAGATTTACACCTTAGGTAGGTTTAGTTAGTAACTAATACAGAATTAATAATGTAGCCTTAGCCCTTAATATAGGTTAATAATAGTTTGTATTAAGTAAAGATACTAAATATAAATAGCAACACCTAGCACCTCACAAGCAAGTCTACATGTAGGCTAAGAGACGCTAGGAGGTTCTTCTCGGACTGGACAACTCAAAGTGAATACGTAGTTCTGTTGGGAGGACATCCCAGCAAGCATGCTGCCTTCAAAATACTAGGCTGGATTTCATCAAGAGACCCAGATGCTTCTCTTCCAGGCCCTCTTAGTAAGGCAATCTCCAACATTTTCCTTTGTATTAGTAGGCCAGCGATAATCAGGGAAACGTTGGGAATTTGAACTAAAGGTTATGAAGCGGGCACTTGCCTTAACCACAGTGCGAGTTAGATTACAGTGTAACCCCCCTTAAGTATTAGTCCAGAAGCTTAGTGTCTCACTTGCTGTATAAATATTGATTTGGGAATACCCACTGAATTCATGGGCTCTTCAGGTGCAGACTGGGGATACTAATACCATCTGAATACACTTGCAAGAATAAATCCTTCCCCACACATGGTGTCTTGAAGAAAGAGAGAGAGAGAAATCAGAGGAATCTAGACTGCTTGAGTTGAATCAGGGGGATTTCTAGTAGCATAGTCTCCACAGTCAAATAAGTCAGTCCTTGTTTGTGAATGCAGATAAAATTTTCTGCAGGTTCAGTTTACATATGGAAATGCTCCCTAAGAGCCACTTGTGAGACTGGGATGCTTGGAGTCTTGGGGTGCCTGTGTTAACAGCTCCTGCCAGAGAGTGCATCTTACAAGAAGCCAGATAAGACATTTCCAACTACATAGGGATTATTATTATTATCAAAAAGAAGCACTAAACCTACTAGGGTCATTCACTGCTGCAGGGTAGGAATTCATGCAGGATCAAAGGATAAGCAGGGGTGGAGAGGACAACAAAAGTGAAGTCAGGAAGGGCTGTGTGGAGTGCTAAAGGAAGGATTATCAAAGTTGTGGAATAAATCAGTTGTCAAAAAGTTGAAGAGGGAGTCTGTGTCAATAGTGGGGGGATCAGCAAGGAGGGAAGATGAAGACTGGTGATGACATCGTAGGAAAATTCTGCATGCTTGTTGATAGACAGGACAGTCCAACAGAATATGGGAAATTGAAACTGGAACTAGGCAATTCTCATAAAGTGGAACAGGGTGCCTTTCCATGAGATACCCATGAGTTAGACGAGTGTGTCCGATGCGAAGACAAGAGAGTGTTGTCTCCAAACCTCGGTATCAATGACAAGAAGAAGGCCAGAAACCCAAACTTGGTTTGATAGCATGTAATTTATTTTGAGTCATATCAGACCAACATTGTTGCCAATGGTTGAGAAGGTGAGTAGGGATTACAGCAAAATAGTCAGAGAATGGAATACCTCAATATGAAACTGGTAGGTCATGTACTGCAGACCATGCAGCAGAGTCTGCCTGCTCATTGCTCTAAACATCAACATTACCAGGGACCGAAACAGAAAACAATTTCTTTGTTTTTGCTAGTAATGCGGTGCAACCAAAGTTGTATACAAAGAACCAGGGGATGAGGTGAATCAAATTTTTTAATAGCTTGCAAAGCACTAAAGGAGTCTGAGACGATTACAAACATTGAAGTAGGCATAGATGCAATACAGATAATTGCAATTCACCTGTAAAAATGCCAGCCGAGTCTAATAAATGACCTCACACTACACTGTCCGGAAACACTGCTGCAAACCTGACACAAGAGGATTTAAAACCATCAGTGTACACTGCAACAGCATAAGAATGAGATCGAAAGTGATTAAGAAAAAGAGAGTGAGAAGCAACTGTAGGGATTTGGGCTTTTGCGCACGGCAGTGGGGAAGAACAGATACGAACTGTTAGAACTTCCCAAGGGAGAAGAGAAAAGTTAGAAGCAAGATGAAAATATAAAGGAGGCAGTTGAAGAGAAGACGAGCGATTGAAGATGAAGAGAAAAGGGATGGAGTGGACGGGCGGAGAAAAAATGATGGACCTCTGCTAACGTCCATTATTATCCTGTATGTAGAAGGATCGTGAAGGTCATGAGAGTAGACAAAACAGCGGAGGCAATGAGTATCACGATGATCGCTCAAGGATGGGACATATGCTTCTGCATAGAGGCTCTCAACAGGTGAGGAGCAAAAAGCACCTAGACCTAAATGTAATCCCTGATAATAGATGGGATCAAGTTTAGAAAGAGTTGCAGAAGAGGCTGCAGAATATATCTGGTCACCATAATCTAGCTTCAATAAAATTAGGGTTGAATGCAGTCGAAGGAGAGTTCAACAATCCACCCCCTCCATGAAATTTGTAAATTCCCCCTCCATAAAATCTGTAATTTTTAGCTAGTGCTCAACTACCTCCCTTATGAAAAGGAGCTACGTCTGCACTCTTTAAGGCCTCCGGTATTTCACCTAGACCTAGGCTCTTTCTCCGAAGAATACTGAGGGCTTGTGCTAGTGGTACTTTGCACTTCTTTATAAATAGAGCATTCCATGAATCTGGTCCAGGTGCTGAATGAGTGGGCATATCTATTCTTTTCCGATTATTATTATTATAATCAAAAAAGAAGCGCTAAGCCACAAGTATTCTTTTCCGAAATCTATGGAATTTGTAATAATGTCAGTTAGTTGGTTTGTGCAGCCTGCTAGAGTGAAAAATGTTTCTGCATTCTCAACCTTGCTGTCATTTAGTGGGTTGCTGAACACCGACTCATACTGTTCTTTTAGGATTTCAATCATTTTCTGTTCATCATCAGTATATGAATCTCTTAATAATGGTCCATTTCTATAGGTAGTTCTTAGCTTGGATTTTGCTTAGGAATAGAAATATTTGGGGTTTCTTGAAATATCCTGTATGGCCTTTTGTTCCTTCTGTTAGGTATGACATCCTAAGTTTTTGCTCTAATTCAGTGATCTCTCACCTAAGGCTATCTTTCCTCTGTTGCGACATATTTGTGTTTTTAAGCAATTCAGTAATCCGTTTTCTTCTTCTGTACCATCTCCTATGCTCTCTATATCCGATCTTGTGGGATTCCTCAATGGTACATGTTTAATACAGACCTATGCTTCTATATTCAGCTTCTCTAGGCACTAGTGGGGATTTAGGGTGTTCATATCTGACTCCCAGGATATGTCTGATAACTCTTGGTTTATTTTTTCCCAATCAGTTCTATGGTTGCTGAAATTAAACTTACTGAACATCCCTTGTCTTACATTAGTGCTGCAGTTCCCTAACCCTGAGTTAATACTTGTTTGTACTTCTATGATGTTGTGGTCAGAGTATATTGAGTATATTGTTTTCGTATTTTCATTTCTAATGGGATTAGTTATCTGTTGGTTCAATGAGTACTTTTCACACAGCCTCATTAGTTTCCTGGTATGTGTCTGTTGAGCCAGGGTACTTCCAGGAGATATTTCTGGTATAACGCTCCGTTTTACATGAGGGAGATTAAAATCTCCAAGGAGTATACGTAATATTCGGTGTGGGATTTTCTAGTCTATCCAGACATCTATCTATCTTCCTTAACTGATCTGTAAATTTCTCAGCACTTGCTGATGGTGGTTTATATACTAGAATAATCACCAAATTCCTATTTTCAATTTTAATACTTAGAATTTCTATGGTATCATTCGTAGAATTCATCAATTCTGTGCAGCAGAAAGTATCTTTTACATAGTCCTACTCCTCCCTGTGACCTATTAATTCTTTCACATCTATACATAGTAGTTTTCTATCCTTATCTCTCCCTCCATAACATCCCTTGTGTGTATGGTTGGTGGCACCACAGACTGGGCATTCTGCCATGGACCTGCAGTATTTTGCTGGATGGCCAAAATGCCAGCAATTTCTACACTGTGGATCACCTTTCAGACTTATAACTGTGTCCTGCAATATAAACCGAGGACAGATGCTCATGGCAGTCAAAAGTCTCTGTCCATGAGCAGGTAGTACATATCTGTCCACTTTGAGAATTGAGAGGTCTTGGAGCTCAAATTGCTCTAGAATGTCATCACCATATGTCTGAAAATCACAGTAAACAATGGTATGAGGTAGAATGACTGTACCACTGCAAGAATTGAGAGAAATGTGTTTTTGAATTGTTACAGGAATGGCATCTATGGTGGTAAGGAAAGTGAGAGTTTGGCCTGCATTTTGTACTGTGATGCTGCATGCACCACTCTTGAGAACATGAAATGAAATATTTTGACCAACGTTGCATAGAAGCACCTTGCTGATGCTATGATCAGAAAGACAGTGAGGAAGATGTCAGTCGCAGAGTGAAAAACTTAGTCCATTGTGTACTATGATGCATAGTATGTAAAGGGAATGATTGTTGTGTTGGTCTTTTCTGAGTAGATTGATAGATATTCAAAGCAGTGTCATCAGAGAAAGGTCGTGGTTGTTTAGATGTGCGACCTGGGGTGGTCTGTTTTGAGGCAGGCGGGCACTGTATGGGAAAAAGCTGGAAGCATGGTCAATGATGTGGAGAGGTTGGATGTGTCAAAGAAGTCGAGTTGAGCCTCGGTATCAGGAGCGTGCAGGAGGAATGAAAGGGCTATAAATCCCTTTCCAGGCCCAAGAGGACATCAGCGCAGCTGGTAGTGCAGATGCAGCATGAAACCTGTGCCATACCCTACCCTTCATGCCAGTAAACCAGCAATCTGGGATAGCAACCCCATATCTATCGAGCTACCTCACCAGACAAAAGAGAGGGCAGTCAGATACCCGCCACAAAGCATACATACCCCTTTCAGCCGCCACCACCTGGAATCCGACAGGCAGCCTCCAGATACACCCGTCACATGAAAGACACCCAAAGCCTCCCCCTGGAAGACCGGAGAGGGATCAGGATCTCCAGATGATTCAGATTCCATGGCAAACTACACTACCACCAGGGACCTCAATAGAATGGGATGGACCATGGTACCCTTCTCCCCAACCTAGGAACTAGAATCCATGAGAGAAGGATTTTATAGGCTGAAAACAGGAAAGGGAAAGGGGAGAGTTGGGGAGGATTGGGGGGTAATTAGGTTCGGTCGGAGGAAGAAGACTGGAGGGTCCAATTCCTCAGACAAGGCATTAAATTTTAGTTTGTTCTGTACTAGCAGACCTAAGAATTTTTCCTTGTCTCTTCATTAATTTTTATATGTGGACATGATTTGGTTGTTTTCGAAAGTTGTGTACAGTAAAATTGTTATTTTTTCTATATTAAGAGTGAGTCTGATACCCTAATACATTGTCAATGTCTTCTGTTTTTTGCATTATGTAGTACACACTATATGTGTGCTATTTGTATCATGTATTCCAATGATATGTAAAATATCAACAAACATACAATTTGGATACAAAGGTTAAGCAAACAATCAAGGAAATTCTTTCATCTTCAAATTTAACAAATTAATTTAAGATGACATTAGTTTTATGGGATGAGATTAACATGTCTGCCATGATTACACATTGTTTTTCCAGTAACATAAATAAGAAAAAAAGCTAATGAACCACATTTTTTAGTGCAGATACTCATTCAATAATAAAGAGAGATCTTCAGTGAATCTTCAACACTGAATATCAAAAGTACAATAAGCAGGCACAATATTAAATGCAAATTAGAGCTTATGTAATTGTATGGTGAAGAATAGCTTTACATGCAAAAGATATGAAATGTGCAATATTTTGAAAAATAAAAACCTGGACATTATTTACAATACATAGTGTAAATAAATTATTAAAATACAGGCATTAGAGGATCAATGTTTATTGACCATCTGCTTCTTATACACAGCTGCTCAAATCCAACTTCTTAACTGTTCAATATTCTGATGATGTTCATGGTATTCATCATAACACATGCTTCATACTGTATATATTTAATACTGGTATTTTTTCTTTATTCTACTGAGCAAAATAATCAAGCAATAAGTGAAACAATTGAGCTACTACTAAATTTTTAGTAGTTGTATTACTAACTAAAAGTAAATGAAGTAACTCTGTGAAGGAGAAGAAACCTTATCACTCTTGGCATCTTTGAAGTAAATACACATACTGTAAGCAAGATAAAATGGTATTTAATCACTATAAAAAACTTATAGGTAGGGAAGTATTTCATAAAACAGTCATGCAGAATAAAGGTCACAATACTGTGGCTGGAACCATTCACAAGTAACCTGCACTTAAGAAACTTATGACTTTGTTCAGGTCAATCCTGGACCATTGTCAAGTTGAAACTAAGTGAGGGGTAAAAAAAAAAAAAAAAAAAAAAAAACAGAAAAACCCAGAACACAGAAAGAGGGAGGGAAAAGGGAATGGTGATGGAGGTGGTCATAGAATTAACAGCAGTAGTAGCAGCAGTGAGAGTAGTAGAATTAGCAGTAGTAGTAGTAGTAGAAGTGACAGCAGTAATAGTGATAGTGTAATAAAGTTGGTAGAATTACCGACAATATGTGAAGTAAAAGGACACAAGTGCAACTAATGTGACATTTTATTGTGGCAACATTTCGCTCTCCAGGAGCTTTATCAAGCTATTACAAACAATGTTTGTAATGGCTTGATAAAGCTCCTGGAGAGCGAAACGTTGCCACAATAAAATGTCACATTAGTTGCACTGTGTCCTTTTACTTCAAATAGTGATAGTAATAGTGAAAGAATTATTAATAATAGCAGTAGAACAAAAGAACAGAGTACTGCAGTAGACTTACCGGCCTACACTAGGCAGGAATAATGACAAAGTAATGAGAGTAATTACATTTCAAAGTGGTGTGGAACAAAGTAACTCAACACTAAATACTTGCTCTCAAGGAGCACTGCTAGGCAAGAAAGGGAAAAATCAGAAGACAGGAAATGGCAAAGGAAATATAAAAGACTGGTCAAGAGGAAAGGAGAGGTGGCAGCAAAGGTCATGCCAAGTCATGAGTGTTTTTAAAGATTACAGCACTGTACATTGTATTGAGAAAGGAAGGCATTTACAGAAACAAAACAAAAACAAAGTTTCCTAAGTGCAGGTCACTTGTATATAACGTAATCATACACAAATAATAAAATTAAAGCTATGATCCAGAAGTTCCAAATTTTAAAATCACAGTAGCAATGCAAGGGTTAAAATTATGAATAAGATAAAATTATATGTTAGGTCATGTGGAAATGCTACTTAAACCCAGAAAGGTTGTGCAGCACCTGGAGAATGGGAGGTAATCAGGTATAATCTGAGGAAGAGGATAGTAGCTCAAATTTCTTGGTTCAAGATCCCTTCACCAGCATCAAGGCACCCCTTTCCCTACACTTGAAGGGATAAATTAGTTGAGAAAGAGTAGTTAAAATGGAATTAAATAAAATGGATGAGCTTGGTAATCTGATATTTAAAATAAAAATGGTAAGTCTTAAGTAATAATTAGGTTAAATAAATGGTAAAATTTTATGTATACAAAACACTGTAGCATTCCTAAATCTGTCAAAATCTATAAAGTGGTATTGGTATTCTATAAATACAGTATCTATTACTCTGCACAGTGATTCAGGTAAGGTGGTGCCAGTTAAAATTTATTAAGCTTCTCTCTTACCTGCTACATGTGCATTTTCCACTTTACATTTACAACAGCAATGGTCATAATGCTTTTGGAAGCACAACTTTACATGTAAAAACCTCGATTTAGTGGACTTTGGAAACAACAGACAAAATCTACTAGGTACAGAATTTTTGTTTTTGTTTCTATATTAACAATTATAAGGATGAATATCTCTATAAATATTTTTTCTGTGTTTCACCAAATGCATTCATACTTTGTGTAAGAACCATACCAACTATATATGTTTTTATTTTCTCACTCCACTGTTCATATCAATAGTGTTTAACTACTTATACCTCTACCTCATCCATCACTTTCCTAATCCCACTATTTTGTTCATAAATGTTGACAGTGACCCCAATTTAAATCTTATTTCTTATCTCAGCAACACCAGGAATATATCAATATTCAGCTACATTAGATCCCTGAGTAAGCACCATGATGATCTAGCACTCCTAGCTTTTTGAAATGCTAATAACTCTTATTATACAGGTCGGCCATCAATGATCCGGCAGTCACTAATCTGGTTCTGTCACTAATCTGGCACTAATTTCGGCTAGCATCATTTCAAATTTCCCAGGTCGCCTCACCAACCTGCTGTGTAGAAGAGAGGGAGACTACTTCCCGGTAAAAGTAGGTCTTAGACAGGGATGCGTAATGTCACCATGGTTGTTTAATATATTTATAGATGGGGTAGTAAAAGAAGTAAATGCTAGGGTGTTCGGGAGAGGGGTGGGATTAAATTATGGGGAATTAAATACAAAATGGGAAGTGACACAGTTACTTTTTGCTGATGATACTGTGCTTATGGGAGATTCTAAAGAAAAATTGCAAAGGTTAGTGGATGAGTTTGGAGGTGTGTGTAAAGGTAGAAAGTTGAAAGTGAACATAGAAAAGAGTAAGGTGATGAGAGTATCAAATGGTTTAGATAAAGAAAAATTGGATATCAAATTGGGGAGGAGGAGTACGGAAGAAGTGAATGTTTTCAGATATTTGGGAGTTGACGTGTCAGCGGATGGATTTATGAAGGATGAGTTTAATCATAGAATTGATGAAGGAAAAAAGGTGAGTGGAGGCAAAAAATGTTATCTATGGAGGCAAAGAAGGGAATGTATGAAAGTATAGTAGTACCAACACTCTTATATGGGTGTGAAGCTTGGGTTGTAAATGCTGCAGCAAGGAGGCAGTTGGAGGCAGTGGAGATGTCCTGTCTAAGAGCAATGTGTGGTGTAAATATTATGCAGAAAATTCGGAGTGTGGAAATTAGGGGAAGGTGTGGAGTTAATAAAAGTATTAGTCAGAGGACTGAAGAGGGTTTGTTGAGGTGGTTTGGTCATTTAGAGAGAATGGATCAAAGTAGAATGACATGGAGAGTGTATAAATCTGCAGGGGAAGGAAGGCGGGGGAGGGGTCGTCCTCGAAAAGGTTGGAGGGAGGGGGTAAAGGAGGTGTTGTGGGCGAGGGGTTTGGACTTCCAGCAAGCGTGTGTGAGCATGTTAGATAGGAGTGAATGGAGACAAATAGTATTTGGGACCTGACCATCTGTTGGAGTGTGAGCAGGGTAATATTTAGTGAAGGGATTCAGGGAAACCGGTTATTTTATATAGCCGGACTTGAGTCCTGGAAATGGGAAGTACAATGCCTGCACTCTAAAGGAGGGGTTTGGGATATTGGCAGTTTGGAGAGACATATTGCGTATTTTTATACGTATATGCTTCTAAACTGTTGTATTCTGAGCACCTCTGCAAAAGCAGTGATAATGTGTGAGTGTGGTGAAAGTGTTGAATGATGATGAAAGTATTTTCTTTTTGGGGATTTTCTTTCTCTTTGGGTCACCCTGCCTCGGTGGGAGACGGCCGACTTGTTGAAAAAAAAAAGTAGTTCATATATGTCAAGTCACCCTAATTGTATAATATACTGTACTTCACTTTATAGGCACAGTTTGGTTATTCTCGTGTACTGGTAATCATAATTTAGTTTAAGGCTGCCTGAAATACCTTGCATAACAAGTGACTTTCTATTATCCTAACTGTATGATGCATTACACTCCACTGTATAGAAATAAAGTTTATTTATTTCCTTCCTATTTGTACGTTAAATCGAGGTTTACTACATTTGAGAGTAACCTTGTTTTATTGAATAAAATAGTTTCCAGTACAGTATTTACTTTAATGCTATATGTCTGCCAAAAACTTTACATACATTTTAACCAGAAAACATTATGGCTAAAGCTGTATTACCCTTCCCCAAAGGCAGTATGACTCCTAAAGGTTTAGCTTTCTCTCATGTATATTATGGTCAAGTCAGCAAGTTCAATAGTTTAGAAATTGTTTCCTAAGCATTAGGTTTCAAGTTAACAAATGGCTAACAGGGAAGCCCTGAACCCATAGGGGTCATACTGTACCTGATATCACGCAATAAATATTAATGATCCCATTGCAGTTCTCTTATTGAAATTAAAGGAAACCAACAGTAGTTTTGCTTTTAAAATCTTTGCTTCATTCAAGAAAAAGAATAAAATTAAATATAACATTTGAATTTGACAATTTATACACTGCAATACTTGAACTAAGGTATATAAACAATTTCAAAACCTAGCAGGAATAAGAGACTTAAAACTATTATATTCCTGCTTAGACTTGCATAAAATATTAGAACTCTTATAATGGAAACAAGGAATGTATAGCCAATCTTATTAACAATGAAGTACAAACATTAAACAGGCTGTAGCCAACAAGTGCTGTAAAATGCATGTGATGTGCAACTCAACAAAACATTAATGTATAATAAAAATACAGGCAAAGAAGATATGAAATTAGAAAGAAGCACTGTATGAATGTTACAGGCATAGTACCAAGTTTTCCATGAATATAATATGCTACATGAGTACCATATTATATTCTGAAGGACAAGTGTACAAGAAATATTAGTTATCACATACATGTCAGCTTTTAGTGTACAGTGTTATTCGTTGCTTTAATTTCTAATCTCAAACAAGTGTATTCAAATTATTAATCTAATTTCCTGTCCCCCATCTCAACATTTTATCACAGGTAAGTAAAAAGTAAAGCACTTAAATTAGTGCACAATTAAAATGTTATAACACACACTTGTTATCTTCTGGTTCTCATCAGATGCAGCATGGTAATGACATAGTTTGTTTTCAAAATAAAACTGAAGATTTCACAAGTCATTCACTGAACTTCTGGGATGCCCATTCTACACTCCATCACTCCTGTCCAGGGAGGTGCCTATACCTAGATGCTGGTGAGGGGCTCTTGATCCAAGAAACTGGTCCTGTTTTTCACTAGGCTCATAACCAATTGGCTTCATTCCCAAAGTGCTGTATGACCTCTATGGGTTTAGTGCTTCCCTATAACAATAATATACCCAATCGCTACTAGACATTTTCATAAGAACAATGTGGAAACTTAATAAATTAAACCAGTGTGTTTCAAATTTAAAAAAAAAAATCATCTCTACAGATAATATATCCATCTGTTAAAAAGGTTCACAAAATTAACACATTGAACTAGATTGTTTGTATATACATAAAGGGGCTATCATGCCCTTTGCACAATTTGTGTCAGTCTGTACATAACATTGGTCATTGGTGGATTAATCTTTCATTTTCAAGTCTGACAAAATAATGCATATAACTGAATGAGAGAATTCAAATAAAATTTCATGTGGAAAATATTGGAAAAAAAATGGTAACAAAACTGATTACTAGACCACAAGGCAAAAATATTATTACTATAGATAAGAATTATCGCTCTTGGAGGACACATGAAAAATAATTTATCACCAATTTTTTTTCTTAACTACCAAGTAGCAGCTAATTCCAAACACCAGTTTAACTGTAGCTAAATAATAACAATTGTGCAAACTGTTTTCTTTTTAGGTAGTTTGAAACACCAAAAACATTCAAAAAGCATAATCTAAATATATCTATAATCTATATAAGGACAACAGTAAAATATTTAGCTAAATATTTTTGGAACACTTACATCTACATCACTAAAGAATGTAATATTCAGTATGACAGTATCTGCTTAAGCACAAGTATGACAGTACCTGCTTAAGCACAAGTTGGATGGCTCTTCTGGATGAGATGTGGGATCAACTAGAGTTAAGAGGCTACTGAAAGTAGATTCATTGACTGGTTTACTAAAATATTCTGAAGTGAATTAAGGCTCCAACAGATATAAATATCCAGGATCTACAACCAATCTCAGGGCCCAAACTCCTATTTTTTTCTTTTAACCTCAATGGCTATCTCCCATCAAAGTAGGTGACCCAGAAAAAGAAAACACATTCACATGCTCACACAAACCTGCTGGATGCTCAAGCCCCTACAACTCAAAAGCCCCTTTTACCCCCTCCCAACCATTCCTGGGACAATCTCTTAACCCAGATTTGTACACCTCCACCCCAGATTTGTACATCATCCATTCTCCCTCCATCCTCTCTACATGCCCAAACTACCTCAACAACCCCTACTCAACCCTCCTGAATTAAAGGCTTGGTGAATCCACATCACCTATAAATTCTACACTCCAAATTCTATGCATGATAGTCACAACACCCATTGCTCTCAAATATGACATCTCAACTGCCTCTAGTTGCTTCCTCACTGAAGGGTTTAAAACCCTTTCTTCACACCTATGGAAAAGTGTTTATACAACTATCATATCTCGTATTTTTATTTATTCTCTTTCTCAGAATAAGTATTACTTATTACCAAACTCCTTTCTACACATAACTCAAAACTGAGAGCTCATCCCCAATTTTCATTTAGCCCTGGCACTCCAAACTTACCTACTATACCACTGATAACCATTCTCTCACTTGGTTCTAAACTTTGTAAGCATTCATTTCAACATCCCAAAATCTCTCTTTTCACACACACCTTTCCTTCAGGTGTACACACACTATAACCCACTTTTTGCATCCCACCTTTATTTTACTCCACATAATTCTTAGAGTTTATTCCAATATAATTTTTTTTCCTTCCATAACTGATCATTTAATATTATCACTACTCCTTCCTTAGCTCTGAGTCTCTCAGATACAGCCAACCTAATTACATTTAACCTTCCCAACTGAAATTCTTCCCCTTCTTCCAGCTTTTCACTTAGAGTTTTGACATCCAGCTTCTTTTCATTTATAAAAAAAAATACTAACACCGCTGTTAATTGTCTTGTCCTTGGGTAAACTGACTTTCTGTTTATAAATAACATATTAAACAGCACAAATTTATTTAGTTTTAACATTTCTATTTGGGCACCAACAACTTTATTAATCACATTCATATTATGTTCTGAATACCTGATTATATATGATAAAAACAGTGCTTCAAAAATTTTAAAATGTTCAAAATAAAAGGAATTTAAATGTTGATCTAGAAATGGCTTAAGTAGAATCTAAAAGCAACTAAACACAGTTCTAATATCCAAAGCAGTAGATTTAAAAACACTAACCATAAATTCTATCTGGTTTAATGTATTATACTGCCATCAATTCAAATTATAAAACATATTTGATGTACTTTCATTCTATTAATCAAGTACTGTACTTGAAAATTATTAGACTGATACTCTGTGCATTAGAGCACAGGCTGCATAATGTCTACTTTCAAATCAAAACACTTGTGCAACAATAACAGTCTTCTGATCACTGAAGTCAAAAATTAATTGCATAAAGGTTCTCAAACCTAAAATGTACATATTTTACATCCTTATACTAAAAGAACACCAATGAACTTTGCTTTTCCTCCTTACGTAGCGGTGAGCAATACTGGTACACCAACAAGAGCAGTCCTGGAGCATGCAAGACAATCACTTGGTAAAGGAGAGGCTTATACAAAACTTTAATTCAATGCTTTCCATTAGGGATAACTTCATGATTATAGAGCACCTCTTGTGAAATTTCAAGTAGAAGGTAAAATTTAAGTGTGTGTGTGTTTGTGTATGTATGTCAAGTCATGTTACGTCATGTCACATCAAGTCAGGTCAAGTCAAGTCAAGGTCCTTGCACATAACTTCTAATAATTGTCAGAGGTTTTGTACAGTAAAGAGAAAAAATGAAATCGTCACAACATTGTTTCAATCATAATGCATTTTAATATAATGCAAATGGAAAATAAATTACTATACAGTGTAACCTCAGTTGTCAAGCTTAATTCATTCCCGATGTCGGTTCGACAACCAAAGTGGATGACAAAACCAAAGCAATTTTTCCCATAAAGAATAATGTAAACAGAATTAATCCATTCCAGACACCAAATGACAATACAATAATTTATTAATAATGTGCTAACTACTACATTAAACAATGTATAAAATTATACATCACAGGGAACCTATAAAAATAAATACTAAATGAAAATTTACCTGAAATACCGTACAGCAAATGAAAATTTAACTGCCTCTTACCTGTCAGAGGAGAACTAATGGCAAAATTCTAGTGGTTTCAAATCTTGCAAGAAAAACCTGGTAGGTCTACATGTGAGAGAGTGGGTCTGCACTCTCAGTGTGTGCACTATAAAAAAAATCCTGCAACATGCAATGCACAATGAAAAAACTGCAACCATGATTTTGGTTTGAAACAGTGACTTTACGGTGTATTTTTGTATGGTATTTATAGTTGTATTCTCATTTTCTTGGTCTCATTTGATAGAATGGAAGATATGTTATGGAAATAGACATAATTTTGAATGGTTTACAGACAAAAAGTAGCTTGAAATTGAGCTCAAAGTAGCAGAAATGTTTGATTTTTGCCATAGTTCAAGAGTAAACAAATCATATCATGTGTCCAATACACGTCAACTGGTGGGTCTAATATGCATTCACGAATGTGCTGATATTATTTATACAATTATTACAATTATGCATTAGTCAGAATAATAGTATCTATTTTTTTTTTTTTTGTGAATAAAAATTCAAAATAAAAAGGAAGAGTAATGTAAGAGGGGCCTGGAGGCATGACTACTGAACAGAGAAAATGTTCTTGTAGTGCCAAGAATGTCTGCATTGTTTATTCTGGACCCTATTTTGAAATGGGCCTTTCTTGAATTTTGTATGAAACTGGCCAAATTAGTAATTTCAGATCACTTTATTGGGTAGTAAATAGCAGTTTTTTGTACTCAGTCAATATAATGAAAGGAGTTCTAGTGAAACAGCTATGAGTTTTGTTGACTTGAAAGATGGAATTGGCCCAATATAGGGCTCAAAGTGGGCGAAATTGTCGATGTGTAAATATCGCCAAGACTGCTAACCTCGCGATAGCATAATTCCATAAGTTTGCATCAAATTTCATACTTTTGGTTTCATTACCTTCAGAAAAATTTATCTTATCATTTCATAACAAAAAAAATATATATTTTTTAAATTCTTTGACCTTGGGAGCATTGTCGATCAACAAGCAAGGGCACGTACAAAAACCAGGAATTTTTTTTAGCGAATTCCTTGTTCGAAAACTGATTTGTTGGAGAAATAGTGCGTTCAACAACCAAGGTTCCACTGTATATAAAATTTCAAACCATATCTGAATCTAATTTTAAACACAAGCATAATGTTGCTAGTATCACTGAGCATCACTCAATATACACTAAAATTGCTGCAAAAGCACAGATTGAAAAAGTAGAAGTTAGCAAATTTAAAAATCTACTTTTGCAACAAAGAAATGTCTTGCAGAATTATAGAGTAATGCTGTTATTCAATAAATTGATTGAGTGGAATAACAAGCAATCTGTCCTGACTTCCATTTCCGAAGTGCATAAAGATTTTTCCCACCCTTTTTTAATTGTATGTAGTACAATTAAATTACATTAATAAAAGAAGTATTTTCATTCTATATCAAGTTAGCAGTTATAGTAAATAAATTTAATACAGGTAATTAGCACTAAAAATGTCAAATAATATTACTGCATTACTTTTGTTGATTCATCAATCCGTTACTGCTACAAGAAATATACTGCAACAGCTCTTCTGATACTGTACACTATCAGAAAAATGTATAATAAAGTTAAAAATAAGGATTGCTCCCATAGAAAAGTGTCACAAATATTGTTCTTTCTAAGATGAGAAGATACAAAATTATAAAGCAATGAAACCAGAACCATACACTTAATAAATAATGTTGAAAATGGAATCTTAATAAGTTTGTGGTAATTATAGGTGGAGAAGAAATTGAAGTGACAGTGGAAAGATACAGTTGCAGAGAGAAACTTTAATGAGGTGTTTTGTCTGAGGGAGAGGTTTCTTCAGTCAGTATACAGAGATGGAAAACAAGCATATTCGTGCAAGGGCAGTCAAGCGAGTGGGTAGGTCAGCGAGGTCACAGTGTGTACATTGTGTGGGGCAGAGGCACTATAAACTACAGGCCAACTGATGACCTGTTTATGCAGAAGATAAAATTTGTTTGGATTTTTAACCTGGAGGATTAGCCACCCAGGTTAACCCAATAAGATTAGTGTGTCATCAAGGACTGTCTGTCTTAATTAAATTACATTAATCTTGTCCTCCAGGATGCAACCCATGGCATCAACTAACACACATGTACCTAATTACTGCTAGGTTAACAGGGGAAAGCAGGTGTAAGGAAACACGCCCAACACTGCAACCTATGCCAGGGATCAAACCACAGACACTCACCATGTGAGCTGAGTGCACTATCAAGTGAGCCACAGGAGTCTTGTAGTTGGGCTAAAGGTTTGCATAAGATGAAAATTACTTGATTCTGTTGGATGGTATTTTGTTAACGAATCAAAGCAATTTATAGGCATTCGCACTGTATGTCTTCCCTTTCCTTGGTGGGCATCTGCTAGTATATCAGTTATGAGGTCTTGTGTTCATCATATCTAGAGTCCTGCACTTGCTTTGGTGTTTTTGCAGTTTAGTTTGGTCTGCAGACTGTGAAAGTCTTCCCCACGTACTTCCGGTCACAGCTACTGCATAGTATGAAGCAAACACCTGCATTAATGTGGTCTGGGTATGCAAAATCTTCGCTGAAACCAGGAAATGTTGACATGAGACTAATCCTTCTGACAAGTCACACTGCAGGATATATCACACCCACTCCCTTCAAAAGCAAGCAGACCAGATTAATGTGGGTGTCTACTAATATACCTGCTCCACTTCTGGTTAGTGTGACTTTGTCAATGGTCCAAGTCGGACCGAAACGTCGTCGTAAGCTTCTCTCTTTTATGTGCGGGTTATTTGTGTATCGTTCCAGTCACGGTATTGTGCCTTTTTTTGTTATGTTATACCTTATGTGGCTGTGACCTTGCTGCCTGCAGGCCAGATGGCAAGAACAATGTGCTTGCAAGACTTGTGACATGAATAATGGCTGCATTATACAAAAGGGACAAGACCATACACCTGATGTCCAGCTGTACAAACAACACAGATGCCTAAAACCTACTCTGATATGTACAATAAATACAATCTATAAGTATTTAGAAACTTTCAGCTCAGTAATTTTTTTTTTAATAAACAGGTCATTGATAGGCCCAACAGTCCTCCTGCAGTGCCCCTGTCTCATGCTCCACCCACACCATGACCTTACTGACCCAGCCACTTGCCTGACTGCTCTATATAAATATGCTTGCTGTCCATCCCCTCATATTCATCAAAGAAGCCTGTCCAGCAGGCAAAATGTCTCAATAAAGTTCCTCTCTGCAACTGTGTATCTTTTCTCCTTGTTGACCTTGTGCTATATGTTTTACTTTATTACAGTGGAAGTGAAAATGTAAAGAAATGTTAGTCTTCTTCGAGGAGTAATTTACTGTGGTTGTGTTATAATAGGAATTCCGATTTTTTAACCTGGTTGGTATTAAACACTTACAGTGGTACCTCAGTATATGTCTGCTTTGGAATAAATCCAATTTGGTATACGTCCTGTTTGGACGCAAAAATTTTTGCTTGATATACAACCTTTGTTTGGAATATGATTCGCGTGCTAGAACTTGTATGGATCATAATGAGTCACGACACCGCACACTACCCTTGTTTACCTCTCTCTCGAGACAAAGCCATGACTGCCCGCTAGCATCAGTACTCCCACTGCTACCATTCAGTGAACAACCTGCGCTGTAACTCTGAATTTTCACATGATTTTGTTTTTTCGTATAAATTTAGTAAAGAACAAGATTTTTAGTAAAAGTCAAACCTGGTTAGCTTCAACCAGGTCCAAAAAGAAAAAAGAGACAGAAAAGAGAAGGGGACTCTCCTTCCAAGCAACTATATTTCCTCCTCCTCCTCCCTTCTCAGCCCTATCCTAACAGGCACTCGACTCTTCAGCTAAGTAAAGTGAGGTTAAATTTGCATTTATTTCATCTAATTCTTTTGTGTTTATGTATGTATTTTAGTATTAAGCAGTGTTTAAATTACATATTTTAGTATTAAAAAATTACAACCCCATCAATGTATAATATGCCAATAATATATTTCTTATGGGACAATTCATTTGGTATACGTCTTGTTTGGTACAAGTCCAAGGTCCTGGAATGGATTAAGGATGTATACCAAGGTACCACTGTATTTTGAAATCAATTAATTTCTATAATCATGAGTACATTTATGCTCTAGTCTACTTACACTGCAGTAATATCAACTAATGCATTTCACATTATAGCACTTCATTTATTCTTTGTAAATTCATGACTATTCTTTAAATAAAGAAATAAATGTCTGAGATACAATCAGCCTAGACAAAATAATGCACACTAAAAACTTCCATTTTCAGTAATGAACACCATTATATTGTGAAAAAATTTAGGGATGCATGTATGTTTGCTATTTATTTATTTCTGAGGTCTATAGTGTTTGGAATGTAGCTCTAAGAGAAAACATTGAAACCCATACCAGCTTTTTTCACTACATCAGGAAGGTAGGCAAAGCTTCATCAGCCATCTTCATGAGGTTAACATAACTTAAACTTCTTTGGATGAAAGCAGAACATTGTTGGCACATGAAGTTCATTGTGATGCAGTAATATGAAAACTTTATCATGGCCCTCTGGTGTCCCTTACTGCTCCTGAATCTGGAAATTTTTAAAAAGTTATTAACTTTCACTTGCAAGATTGAATAGACACTAATCACTTTGTAACTTTTATAAAAAAAGATAATTAGTCAGAGTAGGGACATTTTTAAAATGTCCATAGTTGTTCATTATTCTTTCTTTCTTTCAACACATTATTATATTATAATAATATGTGAAATTTATTGTACTGTGGGTGTATGTATCATGTTTATATGCTATGTAACATGTTTCTTGTATAATTTTGAAGAGAATATCATAGATGGATTAATGAAAATGTATATATTAATGTAAAGTAACATTTAATGTTCCCAAGAGTGATTATTATTAATACACATTAGTACTATTATTATTATTACTATGGCATCAAAACTAGAGGGACACTCTTAGTGATTATACATAAGTATAATTATCAGAGTACACATAAAATATGCAATACCTTTAAAACATTTGAAATTTTGGAAAGTTTCCAGACATAATGGAGAGACTTGCTCATAAAGAATGTAAATAAACCGGGTAGTGTATAGTGACCATATTAGAAAGTCAGGTGGGGGAGCCGTATAGAAAGTTTTGGTCACAATTTGAAATGTCCATATTAGCAAAATGCCAACACAGTATAGCGAGGCCCTACTGTATATACTATGCATCAATTTAGTTGTTAAATTTTTTTTGTGTAAATAAATGACTTGCATATTCTGGGTTTACAGGAACTGCACCTGTCCATGACAACAACTCCCACCACAGTTGAGGTAAGAATAGATTACAGAGTAAGTAGCACTGATTGTGGCACATATTAGCATACTCTGGAAAGAATGCTCACTAGATATGTGATGGATTTGTTTGTTATCAAGGTGAATACCCAAGAATTTTCCTTTATCTTGGTTTTCAAGGTGTGTAATTTTTAGGTAAACATTTTCTTTATTCTCAAGTGCTATATAATAAATCTTTTCAATATTAAGTTTCAACTGTCACCATCCAAGGCAATATTTTTTTTTTTTGTTCAACACTGATAATGCTGTTGCAATCAGTCAGATCTGATTAGTCTCTGACACTGGGCCATTTTTACTACAAAAAACCAAGTTTACATAGCATAGTCACATTACATGGGCTTTTCTCAGAAGAAATTTCCCTGTATGACATAAAGGTCTGAGTGTATAGGAAGCGAAGACTGAAGCATTAATTTAATAACAAAATAACATTTAACAAAATTTTAGTCAACAATGAGGAATGACTGTAATATGCAGGACACTGAAGTTTATGAAATCCAGGTACAGTACAAAGGAATGTGTAAAAACAGAACTAACAGTTACCATACCCTGAAAATTTTTAAACAAAATATTATGGCAATTTATACTTTTAACAAGAACATGTATGGAAAACAAAAAGAGAGATAGTAACATCTGTGACCAGCAGTAAGGAAATAAAAGTAAGTCTGTTATTGTTTGCATACTTGGACAGATTACCTTTGAAAGATACTTTTATAAGGCATCAAAAATAGAGAGAACACAGATTATGGTAATCTGGTATTCAGGAGATAACACTTACTGGTTTGTATTAATCTCTGCCTACGAGTATGTGTTTCGTTGTTTGCTGGAGGTGCAGCAGTATTGACAGCAGCCACCACTGTTGTCACTTGCTGCTCCACCTGATGAAAGTAAATGCAGGTCACCAACTCAATATTATAATAATAATAGTACCAATAATGTCATATATTCGAATTATGATATCATTTTGCATATTAAAAGCCTCTTTGATTTTTGCTTAATAGTTTTTGTTCTTATTATTTTCCTTTCTTGTCCCTGGGGAAGTGGAATAAGAATCTTTCCACCGTGAGCCATGTGTGTTGTAAAAGTCAACTAAAATGCCGGGAGCAATGGGCTAGTAACACCTTTTCCCGTACAGCTTACTAAAAACATAAACAAGAGAACCTTAAAGTTGGGATGTTTGAATATGCGTGGATATAGTGCAGATGATAAGAAAGAGATGATTGTGGATGTTATGAATGAAAAGCTGGATGTCCTGGCTTTAAGTGATGGGGGTAAGAGAGTTTCAGTGGGATGGAATCAATGGCCAGTGGTTTTTAATAGAGTTAAGAGCTAAGGAAGTAGAAATAATGTTGAAGGATCAGTTAGGGCAGGAAAAGAGGGAATATAAATGTATAAATTCAAGGATTATTGGAGTAAAATAAGGGCCGGATGTGAAAAGTGGGAGAGAGACTCCTGGATAGATCTGTCATTTCAACAGAGCCTTCAACAGCGGATAGATGTGGGTGGTCTCAGTCATGTACAAGGCCAATATTGTCAAAGTACCACACTTGACTCCACTACAAGGACAGCGTGAAGCGAGCTTCTACATGATAAGATGGGCAGCAAGCAGGAACTACACTGGCTGTACCCTTCTTCAGAGCATTACTTCATCTGAGATCACTTATTCCTAGGATGACTTGAGTCTAGAACATGTTCATACAGCATAATGATATCAACAAGATGACGTCAGATGATCAAAAAAAAAAAAAATGCTGGCCCACAGATGGCTCCAACTTCGTCCTATTCCCTCCTTGTATTTCTCATAACAATAGAGGCGCTTTCAAATGAGCTGAGGTAGGTAACAGCTCTTAGCTTGTAAATAAAGTTAGGAACCCTTACCCTAACCTTGTTAAACCATGTTTTAAAAAAAAAAAATATATATATATCTTCTTTCAACAAACTGGCTGTATCCCACTGAGGCAGGGTGGCCCAAAAAGAAAAAACGTAAATTTCTCTTTTTAAATTTAGTAATTTATACAGGAAAAGGGATTATTAGCCCTTTGCTCATGGCATTTTAGTCGCCTCTTATAACATGCATGGTTTACAGAGTACCTCTCAAATATCCCAGCATTCACTTCAACAATCCCATCTTCTTCTTATTTCAACAAACCAGCCGTATCCCACCAAGGCAGGGTGGCCCAAAAAGAAAAACAAAAGTTTCTCTTTTTAAATTTAGTAATTTATACAGGAAAAGATAAGATAAGATAAGATTTCGTTCGGATTTTTAACCCCGGAGGGTTAGCCACCTAGGATAACCCAAGAAAGTCAGTGCATCATTGAGGACTGTCTAACTTATTTCCATTGGGGTCCTCAATCTTGTCCCCCAGGATGCGACCCACACCAGTCGACTAACACCCAGGTACCTATTTGCTGCTAGGTGAACAGGACAATAGGTGTAAGGAAACGTGTCAAAATGTTTCCACCCGCCGGGAATCGAACCCGGGCCCTCCGTGTGTGAAGCGGGAGCTTTAGCCACCAGGCCACCAGGGGTTACTAGCCCCTTGCTCCCGGCATTTTAGTCGCCTCTTACAACACGCATGGCTTACGGAGGAAGAATTCTGTTCCACTTCCCCATGGAGATAAGAGGAAATAAACAAGAACAAGAACTAGAAAGAAAATAGCAGAAAACCCAGAGGGGTGTGTGTATATATATGCTTGTACATGTGTAGTGTGACCTAAGTGTAAGCAGAAGTAGCAAGACGTACCTGAAATCTTGCATGTTTATGAGACAGAAAAAAGGACACCAGCAATCCTACCATCATGTAAAACAATTACAGGCTTTCGTTTTACACTCATTTGGCAGGACGGTAGTACCTCCCTGGGCGGTTGCTGTCTACCAAACTACTACCTACACAATCTCATCTATAAATACGTAAACCCTTTGAGGGTCTGTCCTGAAGTTCTATGGCTTTGAAGCCTGGTTCCACACCATAGTTCTACGCCATGAGCTCAGCTCACTCAGGTAAGCTGTCAGCAGTAAATTTGGGCCTAGCTATGAGAGAATGGATCTATGTGGTAAGTGTGCACCATATAAAACAAATTCTGCAACACGTAGTGCATGAGAAAAAAAAATTACCATGTTTTTGGATTAAAACAGCCACTTTGTGGTGTATTTTTGTATGATTTTTACAGTTGTATTCATGGTTTCTTAGTCTCATTTGGTAGAATGGTAAGACAAGATAAGATAAGATTTCGTTCGGATTTTTAACCCCGGAGGGTTAGCCACCCAGGATAACCCAAGAAAGTCAGTGCGTCATCGAGGACTGTCTAACTTATTTCCATTGAGGTCCTTAATCTTGTCCCCCAGGATGCGACCCACACCAGTCGACTAACACCCAGGTACCTATTTGCTGCTAGGTGAACAGGACAACAGGTGTAAGGAAACTTGTCGAAATGTTTCCACCCGCCGGGAATTGAACCCGGGCCATCCGTGTGTGAAGCAGGAGCTTTAGCCACTAGGCCACAGAAATAGAGATGATTTCAATTGGTTTCATTGCCGAAAATAGCTTGAAATTGAGCTTAAAATAACGAAATATTCAATTTTTGCCGATGTTCAAGAGTAAACAAATGATGTCACACGTCCAATACACTTGATGTGGGTCTAATATATGTTCACGAATGTGCTGATATTATTTATACAATTATTACAATATTGCATAACAGTAAATCTTCTATTTTTTGATGTGAATAAAAAATCTTTGTGAATAAAAAATCAAACTGGAATTCATCTGTAAAGCCTGGAAATTTTGTTTAAAATTGGCCAAATTACCAATTTCTGATCACATTATTGGGTAGTTTCTTGTGCTCAATCGATAAAACAGAAGTGATACTAGCAAAATAGCTACGAATTTGGTCACTTGGAATAATGTAATTGGCCTAAAATAGGAGTCAGATTGGGCAAAATTCCTGATGCATATATACAGCCTATCCTCACTTAATGATGGAGTTCTGTTCCCAAGACCACGTCGGTAAACAAATTCATCATTAAGTGAGGCATATACTATAATGGTAGTGGGTTTGTGTCAACCATCTTTGATGTTGTTTTAATGTCACCTTTGCACCATTTATAACATTTCTGGTATATTTTTAAATGTTTATACAGTAATGTAATGTATATTGTAATAAACAGAATAGAGGAAATCAGCTCTAATATATATTATTTAGGTATGCATACTGGTCAGAGAGCCCGTCATAAATGTGAGACGTTGGTAAACAAGTACATCGCTCAGTGAGGAGAGGCTGTATAGCTGATGCAGTAAAATTTGCGATGGTGTAATTTCATCAATTTTCCGTCAAATTTCGTACTTTTTGTTTTATCACCTTCAAAAAAAGTGTCTCTACCATTTCTTATAAAAAAATATTTTTTTTTTTTTTAATTTCTTAGACCCTGTGGACAAGGTGTAGGACTACAGCCTGGACCCTCGAAGGGTTAAACAAGTATGGTAATATTACACATCCCTGCCTAAAGCCTACATTTACTGGAAAATAATCCTCCTCTCTCGCTTCGGTGGGATGTGGCTGGTTGTTGAAAGAAGAATCATCCTCTCTCCTGCATACCCTAATCAGTGCCTCATTATCTTCATAAAAACTCTACTGCTTTTAGTAATATTATTTTTTTTTTTTATTATCACACTAGCCGATTCCCACCAAGGCAGGGTGGCCCGAAAAAGAAAAACTTTCACCATCATTCACTCCATCACTGTCTTGCCAGAAGGGTGCTTTACACTACAGTTTTTAAACTGCAACATTAACACCCCTCCTTCAGAGTGCAGGCACTGTACTTCCCATCTCCAGGACTCAAGTCCGGCCTGCCGGTTTCCCTGAACCCCTTCATAAATGTTACTTTGCTCACACTCCAACAGCACGTCAAGTATTAAAAACCATTTGTCTCCATTCACTCCTATCAAACACGCTCACGCATGCCTGCTGGAAGTCCAAGCCCCTCGCACACAAAACCTCCTTTACCCCCTCCCTCCAACCTTTCCTAGGCCGACCCCTACCCCGCCTTCCTTCCACTACAGACTGATACACTCTTGAAGTCACTCTGTTTCGCTCCATTCTCTCTACATGTCCGAACCACCTCAACAACCCTTCCTCAGCCCTCTGGACAACAGTTTTGGTAATCCCGCACCTCCTCCTAACTTCCAAACTACGAATTCTCTGCATTATATTCACACGACACATTGCCCTCAGACATGACATCTCCAATGCCTCCAGTCTTCTCCTCGCCGCAACATTTATCACCCATGCTTCACACCCATATAAGAGCGTTGGTAAAACTATACTCTCATACATTCCCCTCTTTGCCTCCAAGGACAAAGTTCTTTGTCTCCACAGACTCCTAAGTGCACCACTCACCCTTTTCCCCTCATCAATTCTATGATTCACCTCATCTTTCATAGACCTATCCGCTGACACGTCCACTCCCAAATATCTGAATACATTCATCTCCTCCATACTCTCTCCCTCCAATCTGATATCCAATCTTTCATCACCTAATGTTTTTGTTATCCTCATTACCTTACTCTTTCCTGTATTCACTTTTAACTTTCTTCTTTTGCATACCCTACCAAATTCATCCACCATCCTCTGCAACTTCTCTTCAGAATCTCCCAAGAGCACAGTGTCATCAGCAAAGAGCAACTGTGACAACTCCCACTTTATGTGTGATTCTTTATCTTTTAACTCCACGCCTCTTGCCAAGACCCTCGCATTTACTTCTCTTACAACCCCATCTATAAATATATTAAACAACCACGGTGACATCACACATCCTTGTCTAAGGCCTACTTTTACTGGGAAATAATTTCCCTCTTTCCTACATACTCTAACTTGAGCCTCACTATCCTCGTAAAAACTCTTCACTGCTTTCAGTAACCTACCTTCTACACCATACACCTGCAACATCTGCCACATTGCCCCCCTATCCACCCTGTCATACGCCTTTTCCAAATCCATAAATGCCACAAAGACCTCTTTAGCCTTATCTAAATACTGTTCACTTATATGTTTCACTGTAAACACCTGGTCCACACATCCTCTACCTTTCCTAAAGCCTCCTTGTTCATCTGCTATCCTATTCTCCATCTTACTCTTAATTCTTTCAATAATAACTCTACCATACACTTTACCAGGTATACTCAACAGACTTATCCCCCTATAATTTTTGCACTCTCTTTTGTCCCCTTTACCTTTATACAAAGGAACTATGCATGCTCTCTGCCAATCCCTAGGTACCTTACCCTCTTCCATACATTTATTAAATAATTGCACCAACCACTCCAAAACTATATCCCCACCTGCTTTTAACATTTCTATCTTTATCCCATCAATCCCGGCTGCCTTACCCCCTTTCATTTTACTTACTGCCTCACGAACTTCCCCCACACTCACAACTGGCTCTTCCTCACTCCTACAAGATGTTATTCCTCCTTGCCCTATACACGAAATCACAGCTTCCCTATCTTCATCAACATTTAACAATTCCTCAAAATATTCCCTCCATCTTCCCAATACCTCTAACTCTCCATTTAATAACTCTCCTCTCCTATTTTTAACTGACAAATCCATTTGTTCTCAAGGCTTCCTTAACTTGTTAATCTCACTCTAAAACTTTTTCTTATTTTCAACAAAATTTGTTGATAACATCTCACCCACTCTCTCATTTGCTCTCTTTTTACATTGCTTCACCACTCTCTTAACCCCTCTCTTTTTCTCCATATACTCTTCCCTCCTTGCATCACTTCTACTTTGTAAAAACTTCTCATATGCTAACTTTTTCTCCCTTACTACTCTCTTTACATCATCATTCCACCAATTGCTCCTCTTCCCTCCCGCACCCACTTTCCTGTAACCACAAACTTCTACTGAACACTCTAACACTACATTTTTAAACCTACCCCATACCTCTTCGACCCCATTACCTATGCTCTCATTAGCCCATCTATCCTCCAATAGCTGTTTATATCTTACCCTAACTGCCTCCTCTTTTAGTTTATAAACCTTCCCCTCTCTCTTCCCTGATGCTTCTATTCTCCTTGTATCCCATCTACCTTTTACTCTCAGTGTAGCTACAACTAGAAAGTGATCTGATACATCTGTCGCCCCTCTATAAACATGTACATCCTGAAGTCTACTCAACAGTCTTTTATCTACCAATACATAATACAACAAACTACTGTCATTTCGCCCTACATCATATCTTGTATACTTATTTATCCTCTTTTTCTTAAAATATGTATTACCTATAACTAAACCCCTTTCTATACAAAGTTCAATCAAAGGGCTCCCATTATCATTTACACCTGGCACCCCAAACTTACCTACCACACCCTCTCTAAAAGTTTCTCCTACTTTAGCATTCAGGTCCCCTACCACAATTACTCTCTCACTTGGTTCAAAGGCTCCTATACATTCACTTAACATCTCCCAAAATCTCTCTCTCTCCTCTACATTTCTCTCTTCTCCAGGTGCATACACGCTTATTATGACCCACTTTTCGCATCCAACCTTTACTTTAATCCACATAATTCTTGAATTTACACATTCATATTCTCTTTTCTCCTTCCATAACTGATCCTTCAATATTACTGCTACCCCTTCCTTTGCTCTAACTCTCTCAGATACTCCAGATTTAATCCCATTTATTTCCCCCCACCGAAACTCCCCTACCCCCTTCAGCTTTGTTTCGCTTAGGGCCAGGACATCCAACTTCTTTTCATTCATAACATCAGCAATCATCTGTTTCTTGTCATCCGCACTACATCCATGCACATTCAAGCATCCCAGTTTTATAAAGTTTTTCTTCTTCTCTTTTTTAGTAAATGTCTACAGGAGAAGGGGTTACTAGCCCATTGCTCCCGGCATTTTAGTCGCCTCATACGACATGCATGGCTTACGGAGGAAAGATTCTTTTCCATTTCCCCATGGACAATAGAAGAAATAAAGAAGGACAAGAGCTATTTAGAAAAAGGAGAAAAACCTAGATGTATGTATATATTTATGCATGTGCGTGTCTGTGAAGTGTGATATACTACCTATTCCATACTTCTGCAACATTTGACATGCTGCTTCCCTATCCACTCAATTGTATGCCTTTTTCTAAATCCATAAATGTGACAAAATACCTTACTTTCACCTAAGTACTGGTCACTTACGTGATTCATCGTAAACATGTGATAAATTAAATACAGAAGATGGAACACTATGATCCTCATCTCTGCATACCTGAAGAGCATACCTTAAGAGGATTTTGGGGGTCAATGCCCCCACAGCCCAGTCTGTGGCCAGGCATGCATAGTTCATATGGATTTCTAGGCTATTTTACCCTGCAGTACAGTTTATGTTTCCAGTACATTATATCGCTGACAATACGGTATTAGCTGCTCTAGACACCGTTGCAGAGCACTGCTTCTAGATTTGTCAGGGTCCTCCTCAGTGAAAATGTCTAACTTTAAGTTAGTCAAGTCAGTAAGCAAATCAGTCAATTCAGTCAAGTCAGTCAGTAAATCAGTCAAGACAGTCAGTCAAGTCAGTAATTAAGTCAGTTAAGTCAGTCAGTCAAGTCAGTTAGTTATTCACCACACAAACTCATATATATTTACCGCATTCTTATTAATTGTACAAACTGACGCTTCATTAATGCCTCAGGCTATCTCTTATCAAATATCTCTATTTTCTTCATTAACTCTTAAGACTTAAACACTTATACCTTTTCTTGCCACTTTCAGTAACACTGGTATGCCTACTGGGTGCCATGATTGCTTGGCAGATACAAGATATGGCAAATAAAAGATCTAAATTCAATCCACAAAATAAAAATAAACATAGCTAGCCCCTAGCAGAGAATGGTTAAACACACGTATGAACCAAAGGCTGGGACAAGAGTGGCGGGGGTGGCAGGGGATGGTGGTAGGTCTCCCCCGTTGACTCAATGGTCTAATCCACAGCCAGGCAGAGTTCTGAGTTGGGGAAGTATCCCGCAGGCAGTGCTCTAAATTTTTTCCCCTCCCGTAAACTGAACCGTGTTAAGTTAATTTTACGAAGCGTTGTATAAAACTGTGCAATTTTTCAATAGTGCAATAACCAAAACATGACAAGTAAATCTATTTAATATAATGGTCTACTGTATTACAAACAGTTCAATTTGAAGGGTGGAAGCCCAACTATTGATGCATGCTAAAATTTCTATATAGGAGTCATCATTCTGCTTAACAATGGTACCAGCAGCTGCATCAGGAGGTTGGTGAACAGAACCATCAGCATAATTGGTGGGCATGTGTCCTGTGAGACAGGCATCAAAATGACTTAAGACATGAAAGATGGTTTCAAGATTAAACTTTGACTGTCATATAATAGGGTTCTCTAAGGTAAATAAAGAATAATGATTTGGAGAGAGGTAATTTTCTATGGTGCACAGAGGTATTGCTGTTACATTGACACAGATCATGTATTTGATTCATTTAGAGGTCAAGTTCAGTTTTCATGATCCATTTGGAGGAGTGATCAACAATGGTAAAATAGGGTTGGAGAGCTTCTGTGCAAGGGTTTGAATGGATTTGCTCAAGCATATTGACACCAAATGAGAACATTTCTTTTGGTGATTAACTGAGAGGCTTGAGACATCAAGTTCTTCCACATGTTTAGTATTTTATTTACACATGGGCAACCTAGGATGATGCTCATTGCTTAACTCTTCAATTTTTCAAGCCCTCCAAGCTTTCTGTCTGACAAGAACAAACAGGCATGATTAGTTGTTTACCATTATGATTGCTAAATTTTGTGTTGCCAACATTTTTGTTTGGAGTTTTGTGACTAACAGTGACAGTAGATTCTGACTGTGCACAGAGTGGAAGGTTCTTATAACTAAACTTGTATGCTCCTGATTAATGCAAAGTTCCCAATGTATATGCTCACCCCATAGTACTGTAACTGTGCAGTCTTCTAACTGTAGAAACTGACAGGATCACAGGACCTTGGAAGTGTTAGAATAAATCATTTAATTTCATTACTGGAGAAATAATGTGACACTAACCTTTTGTAACTGCTGTTTGAGTTCACTGACACCACTTGCTAACTGAACTTGACTTCCTTCCAACTTTCTCTCTACTCCTTTCACCACATCTACATTCTGAAACCATTGTATATTTTAGTTAAATTTATATCACTCAATAATTAGTAAAACAGCATGGCAAGTAAAAAAGATTATAATTTGTTGTAGAAACATCATATGAAGATGAGACTTACACCAAAATGTTACCAGACTGTTGAAGTATTTTTCTGTAAGCTTAACTTATTTTTAAATTTTTTATATATGTATATATTTTTTTACCTGTCAGCCCGCATGTACCGCACACGACTGGAGCCCCCTTAAATGGAAAATTCCAAAAATAAACAATTCATAAGCTTTGCAAGTTTCAAATGTATTTAAACTGCGTGTGTACAAGATATTTTTCATTGCTCCATTGTCCCTTGAGGGTTAAGCTAAAACAGCAGAATCCCATTCATTCATTCATTAAAGAGAGAGCGAGTGCACAGGCATAATGCTGGTAATGTCTTATTGTGTGTGCTCAAGATAATCCTTAGTTTCAATAATAATGCAAAAAAATATAATACAATACTATTTAACCTTAATATATGCCTGTCTTATTTTTTCTCTATGAACAATACTATTCATTTCAACACTGATATGCCTATTAATGAAAAACTGTCTTGAGTATTTGTAGGTCACTTTCTAGGCATATCATACAGTACTCCCCCAGTCACTGGATTGATCCAGTGACAGTATAAATCCAAACCACTAAATTTATCAATTGACAGTACATGTATACTGCAATACACTGATAGTACACCCAAGTCATTAGATAAATCCACTGAGAGTATACTGCATGTATCTGCTAAGAGTACACCTTAACTACTAGATGAATCACTTAAGAAGTACACTCCAACCATTCAATGAGCACTTGACCCAAATACATATACCCTAAGCATACTTCCTATTCCAACACCACTGTAATTACTGTATTATTTACCATTTTATAGTACTCACACACACACTGCAAGTAAGAAGCAAAACTTGTTGTACTGTGTACACATGTGATCAGGATTTTATTTTAATTTTTCATTAATTTTTAGATTGCTCCCAATTTCCTTTCCCCCCAAAAAATATATTTGGTGCTGAAGAAAATTATCACGTCTCTGAGCATTTATGAAAACTGGAGTATTTATGGCAAACATCATTGAATTTTTGAGATCATGGATACTTTCATGTACGTATATTGTACAAGATCTGTTACAGCACATACATATAAAATGCAACAAAATTATGGTAACGAACATTTAAATTAAAATCTTTGCCATTGTTTATATAAAATAGGTCAATATAATTTTGAATGTTTCTCTGTTTGGATATGTAGTCATGAAATTCAGTATATATATACTATATGTATATATATATACAGTGGTACCCTGAGTTTCGGCCATAATTCGTTCCAGAAGGCTGTTCGAGTGCCGTTACCAAATGAATTTGTTCCCATAAGGAATAATGTAAATTAGATTAGTCTGTTTTAGACCCCCAAAAATACACTTACAAAAGCACTTACAATAATAAACTTACAAAACTGTTTGAGTTGGGAGCTGTATGAAACTCGGGGTACCATTGTTTTCTTAAAAATGCATTAGTGTGTTGTTAGAAACATGAAAGAAATGCACAATTCTCTAGTTTAAATATTACTCAAGCAATTCAAACAAGAATACAGGACATACAAAACAAAATTGATGAAATTACTTTGAAAGAAAGAACACATAAGGGAAAGTTAAGAAACAGTTTAAATGAACAGTAATTTCTAGACTGGAGAACTTGTGCTGTGATCAAACTGCAGTTAAAATCAGCTCTTGTATAATTATACAAGAGATAACCTGATTTTAACTGCAGTTTGTTCACAGCACAAGTTCTCCAGTCCAGTCTAGCTGACCTCTCTAAAGGCAGTGCCTCTTTTACGTAAAGGAAGAGAATGGGAGACTATAGGGTGAAGCAAGGTGTTAATAATATTAATGGCAGATGTGAGCAGGTGAACTTGTCCTTCATGAGGACTTATAGTACACTTACTACATACTGTATCCTCCCATGTTATCAAGTGGCTTGTTTGTTATTCAAAGAATTTACATTTATCCAAACTTTAGACAAGTGGCAAAAGAAGAATGTTTCCCAACTTCCTTTGTCCTGATATTACATGTTATTCTAAGCAGTAATCGTATGGTCAGGTTACTGACATTTATTCAACCACATAAAAACTTGCCATTGTTTCATTAGAGGCTAGCTGCTTCCACGTTATGGCTACAATAAGACCTTACTCAAATGAAAGAGAAAAGACAGGATATTATTGACATACTTGAGTCAGGTTCTGGAGTGTATAAGCTTGTTGGTTCATGGTATCCCTGAGTTGAGCAACAGATGTGTTTAGGTTAGCAATCTGTGATGGCAGTGTGGGGTCTATGCTATTATGCAGAATTTCCAGGGTTGACAAGCATTGGGTCACATTATTCATGTCTATATGTGACTGCTCTATGCTCTGAAATAAAATATAGAATAAACATTCCATATAAATATTTGCTTTTAACAAGCTGGCTGTCTCCCACTGACCTGAAACGGAAACACTTTCACCATCGTTCACACTATCACTGCCTTGCCAGAGGTGCACAGATACAACAGTTTAGATGTCACTCAAAACAGCAAATATCCCAAACCCCTCCTTTCAGCACAAGCACTGTACTTAACACTTCCAGGACTCAAGTCCGGTTACCCAGTTTCCCTGAACCCCTTCACAAAATATTACCTTGCTCAGACTTCAACAGCTTGTCAAGTCCCACAAGCCATTTGTCTCCACGCCTATCTAACATAATCACACATGTCTGCTGTATGCCCAAGCCCCTGCATACAAAACCTCTTTTACCCCCTACAACCTTTCCTAGGCCAACCTCCACCACACCTTCCCTCCAATACAGATGTATACATCCAAGTCATCCTATTTTGCTCCATCTTCTCTAAATGTCTAAACCACTTCAACATCCCTCCTCAGTCCGTAAGCCATGCGTGTCATAAGAGGCAACTAAAATGCCAGGAACAAGGGGCTAGTAAACACTTCCGTATAAATTAATAAATGTAAAAAGAAGATTAACTATGTTTTTTCTTTGGATCACCCTGCCTTGGTAGGAAAACACATACATACACACACACATACATGCATACATATACTATACATGAACTGTAGTACAGATCAGCCATTGCTAATCAGGTAATCAGTTATCCGGTTCCATCATTAATCCAGCACTAATTTTTGGCTAGCATAATTTCAAATTTCATCCTTATACTGACTCAAATCATTATACTGACTCAGAAATTGTGCAGATGGTTGTAAATCCACAGCAACAAGCCAGTGGAGGAAAAAGCAGAGATGAAAATGAAGATGTAGCAGAAAGTCTCTATTGATAGGTTAACTAAGCGTATTCTAACCTAACCACTCTGTAATCAGGCAAACTCACTAATCCGGCACACCAAAGGTCCCGAGGATGCCGGATTAGTGATGGCCGACCTGTATCAACACACCTCTGGCAAGACAATGATGGAGTGAGTGATGATGAAAGTGTTTTTTTCTTTTTTAGGTCGCCCTGCCTCAGTGAGATACAGCCGGTTTGTTGAAAGAAACACAAATAACCCGCACATAAAAGAGAGAAGCTTACGACGACGTTTCGGTCCGACTTGGACCATTGACAAAGTCAATGACTTGACTTTGTCAATGGTCCAAGTCGGACCGAAACGTCGTCGTAAGCTTCTCTCTTTTATGTGCGGGTTATTTGTGTATCGTTCCAGTCACGGTATTGTGCCTTTTTGTTATTTATTTGTTGAAAGAAGATGTACATACATATGGTACAGTCATTGCTACAAATTGTGAGGAGATATTTTCCTATATGTCTAGCAAAACTTAAAATATAGCAGTAATGAGTTTAATATTGACATTCACAAAAAGAAATGACCTGAAAAATAAAAAAAGGAGATTTAGGCATGGAAAGCAATTGATCCAGAAAAACACTGAATAATATCTTGTTGCAGCCTCCCATCAGTTTAAATATAGGATAACTCAAATCCACAAATAAGAAAGCCTGCAAGTTTGTAGAGATGACTGTACTGCATGTACAATATTACAAAATATATTTCAGACTATCTATAAAGGCTGTTTGTTCCTCCATAAAATGCTATCATTACCTTTAGTTTAAGTTTATTCGCTGAGGACTCCTTGATATTTGACTGGAGGGAGATATTGAAAGCAGTAATGGCAGTGCTGAATGATTCCATCTTGTTCCTGAGAGCAACAACAGTCTCTCCAAGGTATGCTCCATTACCACCACCTTCCCGCCCAACCTCCATGAAAGTCTGGTTTTTCAACAGCGATATTTCTTCCTGAAGAGATGTTTTATTACTATATTATTTCTCTTTGAACTGCCATTTATTTTTAACAAAATAATTAAATAGCAAACCTACATACATAGGTTTCCCCAACCTTTTTTATTTTTAGCTTAACGGCCAACTCCTGCCATAAACAATTCTCCATTTATACAAAAGTTGGTTGCTAATCAACCCTTGCATAAATAATTGTTATACAGTTAGTCAAAGTCAAAAAATTTTGACGATTATCCTAAGGAAGAGAAGGCCCCCTCCCCCCAGGTCTGTTTATGGGATTTTACTACTCTCCTTCAGTTATTGGGAGGAACTAAACCATGACCAATCATTCATGCTTATATTTACTAATCAAATAAATAGGTAAAACTTTGACTGTTTTGTGTTATTACTGATTCAAAATGGAGAGCAAGTGTAATATGGGAGAGGCCTGGGAATATGATTAATGAACAGAGGATAGGTTGCTTTAGTGGCTTAAATGTATACAGGGTTCATTTTGGACAGTTTTTTTTAATTGGAATTTGTTCAGTTTCGTGTAAAATTAGCCAAATTACTGACCTCTGTATACTTTACAACTCGCAACACTGTTAGCACTTCTAATTTCTGAGGTCCCAACAGAGAAAGGTTTAATGAAGTCTATAATTAACATTTCTGTGACAAATTAATCACCATCAGGATTTACTTCTGGAACATGACATACAGCAGTAATATACAAACCATAAGAAGTCACTGGAAATAAAATACATATTAGTAAACCTTAAGAAAGCCTAGGGAAAATATGGATTTGTCAGTTAAAAACAGAGTAGGGGAGTTAGTAGATGGGGAGATGGAGGTATTGGGAAGATGGCGAGAATATTTTTGAGGAACTTTTAAATGTTAAGGAAGAAACAGAGGCAGTAATTTCATGCACTGGTCAGGGAGGTATACCATCTTTTAGGAGTGAAGAAGAGCAGAATGTAAGTGTGGGGGAGGTACGTGAGGCATTACGTAAAATGAAAGGGGGTAAAGCAGCTGGAACTGATGGGATCATGACAGAAATGTTAAAAGCAGGGGGGGATATAGTGTTGGAGTGGTTGGTACTTTTGTTTAATAAATGTATGAAAGAGGGGAAGGTACCTAGGGATTGGCAGAGAGCATGTATAGTCCCTTTATATAAAGGGAAAGGGGACAAAAGAGACTGTAAAAATTATAGAGGAATAAGCTTACTGAGTATACCAGGAAAAGTGTACGGTAGGGTTATAATTGAAAGAATTAGAGGTAAGACAGAATGTAGGATTGCGGATGAGCAAGGAGGTTTTAGAGTGGGTAGGGGATGTGTAGATCAGGTGTTTACATTGAAGCATATATGTGAACAGTATTTAGATAAAGATAGGGAAGTTTTTACTGCATTTATGGATTTAGAAAAGGCATATGATAGAGTGGATAGAGGAGCAATGTGGCAGATGTTGCAAGTATATGGAATAGGTGGTAAGTTATTAAATGCTGTAAAGAGTTTTTATGAGGATAGTGAGGCTCAGGTTAGGGTGTGTAGAAGAGAGGGAGACTACTTCCCGGTAAAAGTAGGTCTTAGACAGGGATGTGTAATGTCACCATGGTTGTTTAATATATTTATAGATGGGGTTGTAAAGGAAGTAAATGCTAGGGTGTTTGGGAGAGGGGTGGGATTAAATTATGGGGAATCAAATTCAAAATGGGAATTGACACAGTTACTTTTTGCTGATGATACTGTGCTTATGGGAGATTCTAAAGAAAAATTGCAAAGGTTAGTGGATGAGTTTGGGAATGTGTGTAAAGGTAGAAAGTTGAAAGTGAACATAGAAAAGAGTAAGGTGATGAGGGTGTCAAATGATTTAGATAAAGAAAAATTGGATATCAAATTGGGGAGGAGGAGTATGGAAGAAGTGAATGTTTTCAGATACTTGGGAGTTGACGTGTCGGCGGATGGATTTATGAAGGATGAGGTTAATCATAGAATTGATGAGGGAAAAAAGGTGAGTGGTGCGTTGAGGTATATGTGGAGTCAAAAAACGTTATCTATGGAGGCAAAGAAGGGAATGTATGAAAGTATAGTAGTACCAACACTCTTATATGGGTGTGAAGCTTGGGTGGTAAATGCAGCAGCGAGGAGACGGTTGGAGGCAGCGGAGATGTCCTGTTTAAGGGCAATGTGTGGTGTAAATATTATGCAGAAAATTCGGAGTGTGGAAATTAGGAGAAGGTGTGGAGTTAATAAAAGTATTAGTCAGAGGGCAGAAGAGGGGTTGTTGAGGTGGTTTGGTCATTTAGAGAGAATGGATCACAGTAGAATGACATGGAAAGCATATAAATCTATAGGGGAAGGAAGGCGGGGTAGGGGTCGTCCTCGAAAGGGTTGGAGAGAGGGGGTAAAGGAGGTTTTGTGGGTAAGGGGCTTGGACTTCCAGCAAGCGTGCGTGAGCGTGTTAGATAGGAGTGAATGGAGACGAATGGTACTTGGGACCTGACGATCTGTTGGAGTGTGAGCAGGGTAATATTTAGTGAAGGGATTCAGGGAAACCGGTTATTTTCATATAGTCGGACTTGAGTCCTGGAAATGGGAAGTACAATGCCTGCACTTTAAAGGAGGGGTTTGGGATATTGGCAGTTTGGAGGGATATGTTGTGTATCTTTATATGTTTATGCTTCTAGACTGTTGTATTCTGAGCACCTCTGCAAAAACAGTGATAATGTGCGAGTGTGGTGAAAGTGTTGAATGATGATGAAAGTATTTTCTTTTTGGGGATTTTCTTTCTTTTTTGGGTCACCCTGCCTCGGTGGGAGACGGCCTACTTGTTTAAAAAAAAAAAAAAAAAAAAAAAATTAGTAAACCTGTAGAAAGTTTAAAATTAAACTAACCAAGTAAGGAGGTGGTGTTCATAGTCCTCCATGAATCAGGTGGTTACTCTCCAAGACAAGTCACAAACATTGAACAAAAGAAACTAGACACACCAGAAGTGTAAATAAATTATTTCAGAGTAAACAAGTTACTTGCAGAATCAGTGAAGTTTTAAGATTTTAAATAAGCTCTCTTAATATTCTTATGTACAAAGTGCATGAACTCTGTTAGTCGAGTGAGGTGGATTGGCTAGATGAATAAGCTTCCTGTATGATAGACACCTATTTTAACAAATTCTGGTTTTAAAATTTATATATCTAATAATACAGATAAAACAAGTGAAGTGATACACCATTACTGGCAGCATGAAATGGCTGCCAACAGAACGTGGTTTTACAAAAATTAATTTTAATTTAATTTGTGGATACTGTAACTACTCTGTAGTAATTTAGGATACTGCTTCCCAATATTATGTCTCAAAGGCCCATGAAAATAAATGTAGCAAAAATACCTAGGAACTGAAACAAAAGGAATTTTGTTTGAGAGTCTTAGAGAGGGATGTGTAATGTCACTATGGTTGTTTAACCCTTAAACGGTCCAAACAGATCGACGTTCAAATTCGTAGTGCTCCAAAAGTAGATCTACTTTTTTTTACATATTTTCAAATATAACAAAAAAAAAATGTAGATAAAAGTTTTTTTACACGTTTTCAAATGTAAAACAAAAAAGAAGATCTACATTTTTTACACACTTTCAGATGTTGAAAAAACATATACATGTATATACGTTTGGACCATTTAACCCTTTCAGGGTCCGTCCCGTAGATCTACAGCTTTACGTTCAGGGTCCAAACCGTAGATCTACGCCATGAGCTCAGCTCACTCTGATAAACTGTGAGTGGTACATTTGGGCCTAGATATGAGAGAATGCGTCTATGTGGTATGTGTGCACCACATAAAACAGATCCTGCAGCACACTGTGTATAATGAGAGAAAAAAAATGAAATCATGATTTTTCGATTAAAACAGCAACTTTGCAGTGTTTTTTCGTATGATTTTTATAGTTGTATTTGCGATTTCTTGGTCTCATTTGATAGAATGGAAGACATATTACAGAAATAGTGATGATTTTGATTGGTTTTAGCACGGGAAATGGCTTGAAACTGAGCTCAAAGTAGCAGAAATGTTAAATTTTTGCCGATATTCAAGAGTAAACAAACGACCTCACACGTCTAATACACGTCAGCTGGTGGGTCTAATATACATTCACAAATATGGTGATGATATTTATACAATTATTACAGTATTGCATAACAGTAAATCTTCTATTTTTTGGTGTGAATAAAAATTCATTATGTGAATAAAAAATCAAAATGGAATTTATTTGTAAAGCCTCAAAACATAACTAATGAACAGAGGAAATGTTAGTTTAGTGCCAGGAATGCCTACATTGTTCATTCTGGACCCTATTTTGAAATTGAAATATTTTAAACTTTGTGTTAAATTGGCCAAATTAACAATTTCCGATCACTTTATTTTGTAGTTGAAACAGTTGACTTGGCGATTTCTTGTGCTCAATCGATAGAATAGAAGTAATACTAGTGAAATAGCTAAGAATTTGGTTGATTGGAATAATGTAATTGGCCTAAAATGGGAGTCAAAGTCGGCAAAATCGCCGATTCGTAAATATCGCTGACACATCAAAATTCGCGAGAGCATAATTTCGTCAATTTTCCACCAAATTTCGTACTTTTTGTTTTATTACCTTCACAAAAAGATTCTCTACGATTTCATAAGAAAAATTAACAAATTTTTTTTTTGAAAATTCTTGGACACTGGTGCGTGACTCCAGATTTGGGCCTTGGACCCTGAAAGGGTTAAGGGTTAATATATGTATAGATGGGGTTGCAAAAGAAGTAAATGTTAGGGTGTTCATGAGAGGGGCAGGATTAAATTATGAGGAATCAAATACAAAATGGGAATTGACACAGTTACTTTTTGCTGATGGTACTGTGCTTATGGGAGATTCTAAAGAAAAATTGCAAAGGTTAGTGGATGAGTTTGGGAATGTGTGTAAAGGTAAAAAGTTGAAAGTGAACATAGAAAAGAGTAAGGTGATGAGGGTATCAAATGATTTAGATAAAGAAAAATTGGATATCAAATTGGGGAGGAAGAGTATGGAAGAAGTGAATGTTTTCAGATATTTGGGAGTTGACGTGTCATCGGATGGATTTATGAATGATGAGGTTAATCATAGAATTGATGAAGGAAAAAAGGCAAGTGGTGCATTGAGGTATATCTTCTTCCTTCAACAAACCGGCTGTATCCCACCAAGGCAGGGTGGCCCAAAAAGAAAAACGAAAGTTTCTCTTTTTAAATTTAGTACACCTACCATCCGACTTACGACCTGCTCGACTTACGACCACTCGACTTACGACCATGTTTTTTTTGCCAAATTTCTGGGAAATAAACAACTATTTGTGTTGTACACAGTGTTTATCCTAAAACTTACAGTATAAAATACAGTCCTAACAGCATAAAAAGTAAAGTGAAATATGAAATACCAAAATAAAACAATAAAATAAAGTCATTACAAAAATGTGATGTTGATATTCAGTAGTAAAGTTCGACTTACGTCCATTTCGACTTACGACCGGTTTCTCGGAACCGAACTCGGTCGTAAGTCAGATGGTAGGTGTAATTTATACAGGAGAAGGGGTTACTAGCCCCTTGCTCCCGGCATTTTAGTCGCCTCTTACAACATGCATGGCTTACGGAGGAAGAATTCTGTTCCACTTCCCCATGGAGATAACAGGAAATAAAAAAGAACAAGAACTAGAAAGAAAATAGAAGAAAACCCAGAGGGGTGTGCATATATATATTTGTACATGTACGTGTAGTGTGAGCTAAATGTAAGTAGAAGTAGCAAGACATACCTGAAATCTTCCATGTTTATTAGACAGACAAAAGACATCAGCAATCCTACCATCATGTAAAACAATTACAGGCTTTCGTTTTACACTCATTTGGCAGGATGGTAGTACCTCCCTGGGCGGTTGCTGTTTACCAACCTACTACCTAGGATTGAGGTACACCTACCATCCGACTTATGACTTGCTCGACTTACGTCCATGTTTTTTATGCCAAATTTCTGGGAAATAAACAACTATTTGTGTTGTACACAGTGTTTATCCTAAACCTTACAGAATAAAATACAGTACTAACAACATAAAAAGTAAAGTAAAACATGAAATACCAAAATAAAACAATAAAATAAAGTCATTACAAAAATGTTTTGTCGATATTCAGTAGTAAAGTTCGACTTATGACCATTTCGACTTACGACCGGTTTCTAGGAACCGAACTCGGTCGTAAGTTGGATGGTAGGTGTATATGTGGAGACAAAAAAAGTGTTCTATGGAGGAAAAGAAGGGAATGTATGAAAGTATAGTAGTACCAACACTCTTATATGGGTGTGAAGCTTGGGTTGTAAATCCTGCAGCAAGGAGGCAGCTGGAGGCAATGGAGATGTCCTGTCTAAGGGCAATGTGTGGTGTAAATATTATGCAGAAATTCGGAGTGTGGAAATGAGGAGAAGGTGTGGAGTTAATAAAAGTATTTGTCAGAGGGCTGAAGAGGGGTTGTTGAGGTGGTTTGGTCATTTAGAGAGAATGGATCAAAGTAGAATGACATGGAGAGCGTATAAATCTGTAGGGAAAGGAAGGCGGGGTAGGGGTCATCCTTGAAAAGGTTGGAGGGAGGAGGTAAAGGAGGTTTTGTGGGCGAGGGGCTTGGGCTTCCAGCAAGTGTGCGTGAGTGTGTTAGATAGGAGTGAATAGAGACGAATGGTATTTGGGACCTGAAGAGCTGTTGGAGTGTGAACAGGGTAATATTTGGTGAAGGGATTCAAGGAAACTGGTTATTTTTATATAGCCGGACTTGAGTCCTGGAAATGGGAAGTACAATGCCTGCACTTTAAAGGAGAGGTTTGGGATATTGGCAGTGCTGTACAACTGAAATAATTACTATCCTACTGTACAACTATGATATAATCCTTAGTGTTAAGTAGACTGTAAGCCAATAATGTTAAGTTGGCCCATAATGCCTAGGCATAATAGAGGCTCTCTTTGCATTGCAACCCACTATTGTAAATACAAAATCTCAATGTACTGTTTGCAAAGACATAAAATAACTAAATAAATAAATAAATAAATATGTTGTGTATCTTTATACGTATATGCTTCTAAACTGTTGTATTCTGAGCACCTCTGCAAAAACAGTGATTATGTGTGAGTGAGATGAAAGTGTTGAATGATGATGAAAGTATTTTCTTTTTGGGGATTTTCTTTCTTTTTGGATCACCCTGCCTCGGTGGGAGACGGCCGACTTGTTAAAAAAAAAAAAAAATTCAAGTAATAGTAAAGTAAAGCTAAGTTTATTTAGGTACAGTTACACATAAGTACAATTATCACACAAAGTGTAAATTACCTAGGATAACCCAAAAATATCAGACAAAGTGACCTATTGCTTTTGGGGTCCTTAAGAAAATAAATTCTGCAAGAATACAAACTTCACATCAAATGCAGACCAAGTGGAAAATACTAAAAAAAAAAAAAAAGTAATGAATAAGACTTGCCGGCTGGCCTTGCACCCCAGTACACAGTTATATGTAAGTATCATTATTTCTTATTTATAACTGCCAATAACTTTACATAACTTTATAGGCTTGATATCAGGTGTTTTCAAAATAACAAGGTAATTAATGTGTAACACTCCAGGATGTTAATTAGTATGCACTATTTAAAGAAATGTAATTTGTGTCTAAGGTACAGGAGTTAGAAAAATCACAAACCTTAAAATTATCGATGGCATTGGTGGCTTCCTTAACATTAGAAGAAATTTTCTCATGGTCCTGCTTGACCACCTTGAGGGAAGACTGGACATCCTGCAGCGTGGAGCCAAAGGTGGCCACGGAGCCCTGCAGGTCAGCCACATCCTTGGGCAAAGAGGAAAGCTGTGGCGCGCTGCTAAGGGAATCCTTGATTATCTTCACATCAGTCTCCAGTTGCTCAACCTGTGAACACCACTTAGCTAGTTTCAAAATGTTTCTTTTCTATTGTTCTCAGTACTGTACTACAATACTTCCCATGCAAACCTATATCAATTTCTTTTTCACAAAATTACAGCATATTAGCATCCAATCCTATATTCAGTTTCCAAACTGTTAAAACTACCGTCTTAATTACACAAATTCATAATTATAAGTAATCATACAACTTTTGTAACTATGGTGAGAATAATACTATAAAAACTGAGTGAGAAGCAGGGGATGGAGGGGGGGAAGGAAGTTTAGGATCACATTCTACACCGAATACGATAATTAACAAAACAATCATACCCAGGTATATCCCAACACCACTTTTGCCTAACATGATTTTACTGCACGTATGGTGCATAAGGAATTAAAAAGACACAATACTGTGACTGGAACAGAAATAACCCTCATCTGAGAGACTGAAACTTGTGATGACATTTAGGTCCAACTTAGACCATTGATAAGTTTCGGGTCTTTCTACTCCCGGAGCCTGGTCATGGGCCAGGCTACTCTGGTGCTAGCCTGGTCAACCAGGCTGTTGCTGCTAGAGGGCACCTGATGAAGATACTTGTCCAGTTTCCTCTTGAAGACTTCTACACTTGTTCCAACAGTGTTTCTGATCTCTTCTGTCAAGTGCCTTTTGAAAGTCTGTGTATAACACATCTGCATTTTGGTCGCCTTCCAATGCCTCTGTAATTCTGTCATATTGGTTCAGCAACTGTGACAGGCATAATCGTCCTGATCTAAAACCATGCTGGTTTGGGTTTATGCTGATTGTGCTGTTCCATGAAATTTGTAAACTGCTGTCTCATCACTCTTTCAAAGATTTTTATGATGTAAGAAGTTAGGGCTACTGGTTTGTAATTTTTAAGTTAGTGCTTTACTACCTTCCTTATGCAAAGGAGCTATGTTTATGCCCTATAAAGTCTCTGGTATTTCACTATATCCAGGCTCTTTCTCCAGGGAATACTGAGGGCTATTGCTAGAATTATTTTGCACTTTTTTATAAATAATGCATTCCATGAATCTGGTCCAGGTGCTGAGTGAGTGGGCATGACTTCAATTTCATTTTCGAAATTATGGAATTGGTACTAATGTCAGTTAGCTGAACTGCGTGGCCTTCTGCCAGAGTTAAAAATGTTTCTGCATTCTTTACCCTGGTGTCATTTAGTGGACTGCCGAACACAGGCTCATACTGTAGAATTTTGCTCATTTCCTGGCTCATTTGCCTGGCTGGCAAAGCTTTCACTTCACACACGGAGGGCCCAGGTTCGATTCCCACGGGGTAGAAACATTTCGACACATTTCCTTACACCTGTTGTCCTGTTCACCTAGCAGCAAATAGGTACCTGGGTGTTAGTCGACGGGTGTTAGTCGACTGGTGTTAGTTGCATCTTGGGGGACAAGACTGAGGACCCCAATGGAAATAAGTTAGACAGTCCTCAATGATGCACTGACTTTCTTGGGTTATCCTGGGTGACAAACCGTCCGGGGTTAAAAATCCAAACGAAATCTTATCTTATGAGTCTCCTCTCATTAACAGTCAGATTCTACAGGTAGATCTTAGCATGGATTTTGCATATGAATAAAATTATTTTGGTTTCTTGAAATATTCTGATTGGCCTTTTATTCCCATTGTGCTTCTTCTGTTTGGTATGACCTCTTAAATTTTTGTTCTAAATCAGTGATCTCTCGGCTAAGACTATCTTTACTTTGCTGTGACATATTTATGTTTTTAAGCAATTCTGTAATTAATTTTCTTTTGTACCATCTCCTATGCTCTCTCTCTATATATCTGATCTTCTTTTGGGTTTCCTCAATGGTACATATTTAATGACCTGGGTGGCTACAGCCAGGTAGGTGGTGAGTACTGACCTGGGTGGCTACAAACAGGGAGGAGGTGAACACAGCCTCTCCTCACAAAACGATGGAGTTCCATTCCTAAGACCACGTCAGTAAACGAATTCATCACTAAGCGAGGGGCATACTATAATGGTAGTGGGTTTGTGTCAACTATCTTTGATATTGTTTTAATGTCACCTTTGCACCATTTACTGTATAACATTTCTGGTATATTTTTAGATGTTTATGCAGTAGCATACTGTACTATATTGTAATAAACAGAATAGAGGAAATCAGCTCTAATATACATTATTTAGACATGCATACTGGCCAGAGAGCCCGTCGTAAGTTCAAGGCGTCAGTAAACAAATACGTCGCTAAGTGAGGAGAGGCTGTACTGACCTGGATGGCTACAACCAGGGAGGTGAGTACTGACCTGGGTGGCTACAACCAGGGAGGAGGTGAGTACTGACCTGGGTGGCTACAACCAGGGGGGAGGCGAGTACTGACCTGGATGACTACAACCAGAGAGAAGGCGAGTACTGACCTGGGTGGCTACAACCAGGGGGGAGGTGGTGAGTACCTGGGTGGTACAACCACTACTGACATTCTGGGTAGCTACAACCACTACTGACATGCTGGGTGGCTATAACCACTACTGACCCACTGGGTGGCTACAACCACTACTGACCCGCTGGGTGGCTACAACCACTACTGACCCGCTGGGTGGCTGCAGCCAGGGAGGAAGAGACAGTGTTGAGAGCAGTCCACAAAGCAGTTTGGTTCTTCTCCAGCTCCTGCAGACGCACATGAGACTCGTGGAACTTGGCCGGTAACTCTGAACTGCTCGCCTCAACTGTAACACAATACATCACACATTATATACACAGAAACTCACATTATGCACTAATACAAGTTTCCAACTTCCAGTTGTGTTCCCTTGTTCCTATGTCCCATCTCTGTAACATTCTGGCCCTATCCATTTCGTCAATTCCTCTCAGTATTTTATATGCTATCAATAAAGCGAACAGAATCCTTGGCTTTATATCAAGGAGCATAAATACTAGGAGACCTCAGGTTGTTCTTCAACTCTATATATCTTCGGTTAGGCCTCATTTAGATTATGCTGCACAGTTCTGGTCACCGTATTACAGAATGGGTATAAATTCACTGAAAAATGTACAAAGGAGGATGACAAAGTTGATCCCATGTATAAGAAATCATTCCTATGAGGACAGACAGAGGGCCCTGAATCTGCACTCTAGAAAGGCGTAGAATTAGAGGAAATATGGCTGAAGTGTATAAATGGAAAACAAGCATAAATATAGGGATGTAAATAACATGCTAAAAATATCTAACTAAGAGAGGATTCACAGTAATGGTTTCAAGCTGGAAAAAATTAGGTTCAGAAAGGATATAGGAAAGCACTGGTTTGGCAACAGAGTTGTGGATGAGTGGAACAAACTCCCGAGTGCCACCACTGAAGCTTTAAAAGCGTAGTGTGATTTTAAAAATAGATTAGACAAATACACGAGTGGGTGAGTTAGACCTGGCTGGCTGGCTTGCACTAGTGGGTCTGAAGCTGTGTTTCATGACTCACGAAATCGTAATGACACGATTGCAAACCATATCACGGGTGAGAACAGAACCCACGATCATCGAGTCGTAAAACTCCAGACCGATGTGCTAGCTACTGGGCTAGTGGTTAGCGCGTCAGTCTGGAGTTTTATGACTCTGATCGTGGGTTCTATCCCCACCCGTTGTGATGTAGTTCAGCTGGGCTTGTGAGGTCTCTGGGGAGACCTAATTTAACCAATTATATGGTCACACCTTGCCTTGGCAAACGTCTGCCAGCCACGCCCACGTCTGAGGTCTTATGTTCTTGACGGCATCAGACCTAGGCGTCAGGTCATACACGTGGTTGTGGAGGGTGCTTGGACCACCATAAAAGCCCAAGGAAGAGCATGATCAGGAGATTCGAGCGGAGCTACTGCTGGGGTGCAGAGCTCCTGAGCAGAGACTTCGAGCAGAGCTGCTGCTGGGGTGCAGGGCTCGGGAGAAGGCTGCTGAAGTCTCTGAAGGAGACTGTTGGAGGCAGTGGGCAGAGTACTGGCTTGGCACAGTACTCGTGCTGTGTAGGTCTTGGAACCTGGGGCTTAGTTCCTGTAGTGAACTGTCCTCTGCACTATTTGTAAGTTACATTCATTTTGGTCAAGTTGATTGTGTTCCCTGTCTCACTGCTTATGTGTACCATCCCATTTATCTAAACCATAATAATGTTCTCCTGTTCCCAAATATATTATTGTACAAGGACTTAATAATAAACTGTGTTTGAGTAGAATAGTAATATTCACTGTCCCCGTTATTAGCTATTCCTATTTCTTATATTTTATTATGTTTATATATGAGTGAAGAGTGGGCGAGGCATATGTTAGTGAGTAGTGTAGAGTTAATGAGAGTGTCGTGGTGGTCACCACTGACCTGTCATTACCTACCTACCTCCGCTAATCATCTCACTCCTACCACCTCGCCTGCCTCTCCCCTGCCTACATAATCCCCTACTCCCATATTCCCCACTTATATCCTATTCATTCCGATACCCAAAACATGACATGGTGTCTAAGCGGTGGTGGTTCTTATTATTTTTATAGTAGGAACCAGTCCCATGTGCCTTATTTTTGACTGCTCGGTTATACTTATGCTACCATTTGCTGTCATTTGATTTTGTGTGTTATTATAATGATATTATAATCCTAGTGACCTTAACTGACCTTTTTTTTAGACGGTGGGTCTGACTAATTGTTTGGGTGTAATATTGTATTTGGTGGAGTTGGTTGTTGGTTTGAGATAAATGGTGGGGAATATCAGTATTTGGGTGAGACTTTTGGGGGAAGCAATTACTGGCCGAAATTGAATATTTACAGAGGAATGAGAAGTCACCCAGCCCGCCTTGGAAGACTTACCCACAACTGTCACCCATTGAAGAGTTGCCTATGATTGCTGTCCACCTGATGTGCCCAGTCACCCAGCTGATATGCCCAGTCACCCAGCTGATGTGCCCCAGTAGATGTATTGCTGCCCTGGTCTGTCATCCAGTGTAGTGGGTGTCTGTCTGCGTCACCCAGCCTCTGTGACCATCACCCACGGACCGCCAGTTACCCGCAGTTGCCAGGGATGGGTGACCGCACCTGCTGTTGATGACCTGAAGTGACCTCACCTCACCCCGAGCAACTGACCATTGCCTGCTACTGCTGATGTCGGCTGCTGTGATGCTGTCTGCTATGCTGTGGCCGTGCTGTGATGCTGTCTGCTATGCTGTGGCCATGCTGTGATGCTGTCTGCTATGCTGTGGCCGTGCTGTGATGCTGTCTGCTATGCTGTGGCCATGCTGTGATGCTGTCTGCTATGCTGTGGCCGTGCTGTGATGCTGTCTGCTATGCTGTGGCCATGCTGTGATGCTGTCTGCTATGCTGTGGCCGTGCTGTGTGCTGCTGTGATACGGCCTTGCTATGATGTTGAGATGCTGCGGCCGTGCTGTGATGCTGGGACCGTGCTGCGATGCTGTGGCCGTGTTGTGCGCTGCTGTGATGCGGCCGTGCTGTGATGTTGAGATGCTGCGGTCGTGCGGTGATGTTGAGATGCTGCGGCCGTGCTGTGATGCTGGGACCGTGCTGCGATGCTGTGGCCGTGCTGTGTGCTGCTGTGATACGGCCGTGCTGTGATGCTGCGATGCTGCCTAGCTCAAGAGGAGGAGATGGCGGTGATGCTGCAGTGGTGTGTGAGGGATTCTGGCTGGTGTGCCAGGACAGGAGAATCTACTATGAAGGAGTTGCCATCCTCGGAGATGTGGAAGGACGTGAGCCGCGGAGATGGACTCCAGCTGCTGGGACCAGCCTGCTTTCAAGGGCGGTATGGAGGTGTGTCCTGCCTTGCTGGTCGACCTGTGCGACAGGTATGCGGGGATGCCCTGCCAGCCATGAGAGACAATTAAGAGTGTGAGATGTCCCCAGCCTACTTTGACTTGCCAGAAGTGTTAGTGTTACCTGTGTGAAATAAGGTGACCTTGAAAACGGTCCAGTGATTATGGCCGCCTTGTTTTATGAGGCCAGTGAATCCTAGTAGTGGCATAGGATAATGGAGGGTCTTAGCTGCGATGCCTGCCCTGTCTCGATTTTCAGATGTTGTAGTGTGCATGTGAAGTGTGCCGAAAATGCGACCTTGGTGGTCGTGAAGTGGTCCAGTTGCAGTTACTTGAAAGAATGCAACCCGTTGGAGCAGTTTTCCACGCCAAAGAAGCCTAGAGAGGTTTGGCCCTAACGTGCGAGGGTGACTAGCATTGGCTAGTGCATTTCTAGTAGAAGTAGGGAAGGCACTGGAGCCCGATATTTAGGTTTAAGGAGAAATGACGGGTAAGGAGGCTTTGCACCAGAGAGCGACTATTATGCTGGCCAACTGCCAGGTGTACTGATTATGCTGCCTTGTGGTAGTTGAGGAGGTTGAGGGAAATATATGTAATTGAATAATTTTGTATTATGTATAATTTTGTCTTTGTATTGTAATAGAATTAAGGGGTTAGGATTAAAATAGTCTAATAACTAGGACAAATTGTCCTAGTTCTCAGATATTTTAAATTGGGGGAGAAAGGGGGATGTGATGTAGTTCAGCTGGGCTTGTGAGGTCTCTGGGGAGACCTAATTTAACCAATTATATGGTCACACCTTGCCTTGGCAAACGTCTGTAGCCACGCCCACGTCTGAGGTCTTTTGTTCTTGACGGCATCAGACCTAGGCGTCAGGTCGTACACGTGGTTGTGGAGGGTGCTTGGACCACCATAAAAGCCCAAGGAAGAGCATGATCAGGAGATTCGAGCGGAGCTGCTGCTGGGGTGCAGAGCTCCTGAGCAGAGACTTCGAGCGGAGCTGCTGCTGGGGTGCAGGGCTCGGGAGAAGGCTGCTGAAGTCTCTGGAGGAGACTGTTGGAGGCATTGGGCAGAGTACTGGCTTGGCGCAGTACTCTTGCTGTGTAGGTCTTGGGACCTGGGGCTTAGTTCCTGTAGTGAACTGTCCTCTGTACTATATTGTAAGTTACATTCATTTTGGTCAAGTTGATTGTGTTCCCTGTCTCACTGCTTATGTGTACCATCCCATTTATCTAAACCACAATAATGTTCTCCTGTTCCCAAATATATTATTGTACAAAGACTTAATAATAAACTGTGTTTGAGTAGAATAGTAATATTCACTGTCCCCGTTATTTATTCTTTTTTTCTTATATTTTATTATGTTTATATATGAGTGAAGAATGGGCGAGGCATATGTTAGTGAGTAGTGTAGAGTTAATGAGAGTGTCATGGTGGTCACCACTGACCTGTCATTACCTACCTACCTACCTACCTCCGCTAATCATCTCACTCCTACCACCTCGCCTGCCTCTCCCCTGCCTACATAATCCCTTACTCCCATATTCCCCACTTATATCCTATTCATTCCGATACCCTTTTTTTTGTGCTTCATACTTAAGTGGATGTGATTTGAACCGATTGGCTTCGGCCAGTAGGTGACTTGGACCTGCCTAGCATGGTCCAGTAGGCCTGCTCCAGTGCTACTTCTTTATGTACTTATTTCTCTAGAACTTAGCAGTTAGGAAGGAAAATGGGGGCCGGGGGGAGGGGGTCTTGATGCTGGCGAGAGGCTCTTGATCTAACCACGGTGCCCCGTAGTCCGGTAGTAAAAGCTCTCGCTTCACACGGTGAGTCCGGGTTCAATTCCCGGCAAAGGGTTGAAAACATTGAACGCGTTTCCTTACACCGGTTGTCTATGTTCACCCATTACTAAAATGGGTACCTGGGTGTTAGTCGACTGGTGTGGGTGGCATCCTGGGACAAAACTGACGTAATTTGCCAGAAATGCTTTGCATAACAAGCGGCTTTCTATATAGTAGTATGTCATTGATGTCAACTACGCCTATACAGCTTGTACATGTACTTGTAGTAAATAAAGATATTATTATTATTATTATTATTATTATTATTATTAAGAACCAAATATGATTACCTCCCAGGTTCTGTATGACCCCTACTAGTCTAGCACTTCCTAATGAATATTATTAAAAAAATAGATGGTCTCATTTATAATCATAAAGAGAATTAATTTCAGGAAGAATTTTTTGTATGTGAGTGTTGACCTAAGTCTAGTGGCTGGTTTAATCAGTCGTTCAGAAGAACACAACTCCACTGAAAATGCTTACTTTTGAAAAAAAAAAAAAATCTTTTGTGCATTGATTTGTATATTTCTGTGAAATAGCATTTTATGTTTTTATTTTGCGCCAAAATTAACTTAGTAGTCTCACCTAACACGGAAGAGGGGCGTGAGAGAAGGTGAGGGCATGGGAGAAGGTGAGAGCATGGGAGGTGAGGGCCTGTGCAAGAGAGGGCGTGGGCATGAAACAGACAGGGTGGCTGGGAGTGTCACTTGTCACTGGTAATTGGAGAACAACGTCCAGTGTGTCTGCTATGTAACGGAAGGCACCCACCCACCAAGTATCCCCACTCTCCAGGTCTACCTACCCACCAGGCCTCCCCAACCACTACCACTCGCCAAACCTACCATCCCTCCACATCTCTCTCTCTCTCTCTCTCTCTCTCTCTCTCTCTCTCCCTCCCCATCACTCCGTCAAATAAAAAAAAAAACCAAAACTTTATTTCTTTGTTAAGGTTACAATGTGTGTTTATATCATAATATGACTGATACATAGAAAGCCACTATTATGCCGAGGTATTTCGGGCAGACTTAACCTAATACTTACAGACAGGTGAAGAGTGGTAGAGTACAAATATTCAATATTTTACTCAATCAGTAATACGAAGTAGCACAATTAATGATACAAACATACATTTTTAAGTTTGCAATAATGGCTTAATAGTTAAGGAATAATACATTACAGTGAAGTAGGTTCAATAAAACAAACGCTTTTGATGATCATGCATTTCATCATGACTGCTGCACATGTCATGTTTAATGTAAAAATCTTGATATCTGTCCGCCATCTGTTGTCAAGCACAGTTATGCTGACTTACATTAGCATAAGGAGTTCCTAGATATTCTATTTATAATTTCATTAACAGTGTGTACAGGGTGAAAGTCTGACTCCTTAACGTGTCACTACAAAGACTGAATAAATCTTGAACAGATCAAGAGCTACACCCTGCCGGCTGACCAGACAAAGAGCTATGCCCTGCCAGCTGACCAGACCAAGAGCTATGCCCTGCCAGCTGTCCAGACCAAGAGCTACACCCTGCCAGCTGTCCAGACCAAGAGCTACACCCTGTCTGCTGAGTGAAGGAAGGACCACTATATATCCCAGACTGCAGGAACACCAGTCAGGGAGGGAGAGAGGATGGAGAGGAAGGCAGCCGTGTAAGGATGCTTCTAGAAGATTACGAACAAATTTTTACTATAGCTTAAAGAAGGTGTTGAGCGGGATACCACTAGTTCGTTCTTTTTCAAGAGGACGAGTGTTCACGTTAATAATATAAAGTGTATCTTCAGCTGGAGGTTTGTCATATTACTAGCAACGCATCTGCATTTAAAATTGTTTAGCTGAGAGTACACCCGTACTAGATAAGTCACTTTGATAAAGTAAGACACTTGTGCAACTCTTGGGTGTCTTAATAAAGAAGTGTGTTAGTTAATAATTATCAAAAGTACTTGTCGATAGATACTTGGGGCGTGTATATGGTGAGGGGTTTTATGTATGTGTGTTAATTAATAGAGACCCAAGAGTTGCCCAAGCGTACAATTTATCAACTTGTTGGTTCTCTGAATCATTTATCTAACTCACCTTGCCTAGCCTCACCTAGTCTTATCCTCTAGCCTAACTTCCTACCCCTTCACCACCTAGCCTGGTCTCAACCAAGGTACTAGGGGTTCTCACAAACTACCTCTCAAATCAGGATGCAATCTGCGCAGAGTTGTCTTCTCCATCTTGTGTTGGTTACCTGGAGGTTACCTGGAGGTTATTCCGGGGATCAACGCCCCCGCGGCCCGGTCCACGACCAGGCCTCCCGATGGATCAGGGCCTGATCAACTAGGCTGTTACTGCTGGCCGCACGCAGTCCGACGTACGAGCCACAGCCCGGCTGATCCGGCACTGACTTTAGGTATCTGTCCAGCTCTCTCTTGAAGGCAGTGTACTGCACGACGCCCGGGGGGTAAAGGGGAACACAAACCAGGGGGGGAAGGGGAGGCAGCGTGTATGACACCTGGGGGCAGGGAGCGTGAACGGCACACGAGGAAGGAGGGGGAGAAGCATGCATGACACCTGGGGGCAGGGAGCGTGAACGACACACGAGGAAGGAGGGGAAGAAGCGTGCATGACACCTGGGGGCAGGGAGCGTGAACGACACACTAGGAAGGTGGGGAGAAGCATGCATGACACCTGGGGGCAGGGAGCCTGGACGACACACCAGGAAGGAGGGGAAGAAGCGTGCATGACACCTGGGGGCAGGGAGAGTGAACGACACACGAGGAAGGAGGGGACGAAGCGTGCATGACACCTGGGGGCAGGGAGCCTGGACAACACACAAGGAAGGAGGGGGGGAAGCATGCATGACAACTGGGGGAAGAGAGGCTGAAAGACACACAAGGAAGGAGGGGGAGAAGCATGCATGACATCTGGGGGACAGGGAGCGTGAACGATACACAAGGAGGAGAAGCGTGCATGACACCTGGGGGCAGGGAGCCTGGACGACACACAAGGAAGGAGGGGGAGAAGCATGCATGACATCTGGGGGACAGGGAGCGTGAACGATACACAAGGAGGAGAAGCGTGCATGACACCTGGGGGCAGGGAGCCTGGACGACACACAAGGAAGGAGGGGGAGAAGCATGCATGGCACCTGGGGGCAGGGAGCCTCAACGATACACAAGGAAGGAGAAGCGTGCATGACACCTGGGGGCAGGGAGCCTGGACGACACACAAGGAAGGATGAGGAGAAGCGTGCATGACACCTGGGGGCAGGGAGCCTGGACGACACACAAGGAAGGATGAGGAGAAGCGTGCATGACACCTGGGGGCAGGGAGCCTGGACGACACACAAGGAAGGAGGGGGAGAAGCATGCATGGCACCTGGGGGCAGGGAGCGTGAACGACATACAAGGAAGGAGGGGAAGAAGCGTGCATGACACCTGGGGGCAGGGAGCGTGAACGACATACAAGGAAGGAGGGGGAGAAGCGTGAATGACACCTGGGGGCAGGGAGCCTGAACGACACACGAGGAAGGAGGGGGAGAAGCATGCATGACACCTGGGGCAGGGAGCGTGAACGACACACGAGGAAGGAGGGGAAGAAGCGTGCATGACACCTGGGGGCAGTGAGCGTGAACGACACACGAGGAAGGAGGGGGAGAAGCAAGCATGACACCTGGGGGCAGGGAGCCTGGACGACACACAAGGAAGGAGGGGAAGAAGCGTGCATGACACCTGGGGGCAAGGAGCGTGAACGACACACGAGGAAGGAGGGGAAGAAGCGTGCATGACACCTGGGGGCAGGGAGCGTGAACGACACACGAGGAAGGAAGGGAAGAAGCGTGCATGACACGTGGGGGCAGGGAGCCTGGACGACACACAAGGAAGGAGGGGGAGAAGCATGCATGACACCTGGGGGCAGGGAGCCTGAATGACACACAAGGAGGGGGAGAAGCATGCATGACATCTGGGGGACAGGGAGCATGAACGATACACAAGGAAGGAGGGGAGAAGCATGCATGACACCTGGGGGCAGGGAGCCTGAATGACACACAAGGAAGGAGGGGAGAAGCGTGAATGACACCTGGGGGCAGGGAGCGTGAACGATACACAAGGAGGGGGAGAAGCATGCATGACATCTGGGGGGCAGGGAGCGTGAACGACACACAAGGAAGGAGGGGAGAAGCGTGAATGACACCTGGGGGCAGGGAGCGTGAACGATACACAAGGAGGGGGAGAAGCATGCATGACATCTGGGGGGCAGGGAGCGTGAACGACACAACAAGGAAATAGGGGAGAAGCGTGAATGACACCTGGGGGCAGGGAGCCTGAACGATACACAAGGAAGGAGGGGGAGAAGCATGCATGACATCTGGGGGGGGGCAGGGAGCCCGAACGACACATAAGGAAGTTGGGGGAGAAGCATGCATGACACATGTGAAAAAAATGACACTTATGTACTCTCTCTGTCTCCCCCCCCTCCGTCCCTCTCTCTCCTGAATGGTGCAGGTGGCTGGTGTTGGTCACCTCAGACTACACACTAACACGCGCTAATGATCAATATCTCCGCTACAATGGACGTCTATTTTAATTAACTTGTCTCCTTTACATCTTTCAAATGGCTCAGTCAGAGCCCAATTTAATTAGCAAGTTGATCCTTCAACACTTTCGTCTCTTCTAATGACTTGTTTCTTCCAATGACATATATATATATATATATATATATATATATATATATATATATATATATATATATATATATATATATATATATATATATATATATATATATATATATATAAATAATGTCGTGCAGAATAGGCAAAACTTGCGATTTTGGCTTCAACAGTAACGCTCTTCTTGCCGAATAAGGCAAGCGAAAATTTGTGTATGCAATAAATAATTTCGCAAAAATCATTCTGAACCTAACGAAAAAAATATATTTCATTGTGTTTGTTTATTAAATTATTGTAAACTTACCTAAAATATGTTTAATTGGATTAGACTAAATTAAATTACGCTTGTTATAATAAGGTTAGGGAAGTTTTCTATGTTTCTTTTGGTACAAAATTATTAATTTTTACATTAACATAAATGAAAAAAATATATCTTTAAGCGTATAGGAGAAAATTTTAGAAAGGACTTAATTTTAAATGATTTCTTGCTAACTGATCATCAGTGACAGTCACTCTGGACAGTGATAGTGTCAGTGGCAGTCACTCTGGACAGTGATAGTGTCAGTAACTCACTCTGGACAGTGATAGTGTCAGTGACAGTCACTCTGAACGGTTATAGTGGCAGTGAGTCTGGACAGTGATAGTTGCAGTGACAAGTCAATCTGGACAGTGACTGTGGCAGTGACAGTTACTCTGGACTGATACTGGCAGTGATAGTCACTGTCGGCAGTGATACTGGCAGTGACAGTCTATACAGTGATAGTTGCAGTGACACTCTGGACAGTGATGGTGGCAGTGACAGTCGCTTTGGACAATAACAGTGGCAGTGACAGTCACTCTCTACAGTGATAGTGACAGTCACTCTGGACAGTTATAGTGGCTGTGACAGTCACTATCGGCAGTGACAGTCTGGACAGTGATGGTGGCAGTGACAGTCACTTTGGACAATAACAGTGGCAGTGACAGTCACTCTCTACAGTGATAGTGACAGTCACTCTGGACAGTTATAGTGGCTGTGACAGTCACTATCGGCAGTGACAGTCTGGACAGTGATGGTGGCAGTGACAGTCGCTTTGGACAATAACAGTGGCAGTGACAGTCACTCTCTACAGTGATAGTGACAGTCACTCTGGACAGTTATAGTGGCTGTGACAGTCACTATCGGCAGTGACAGTCTGGACAGTGATGGTGGCAGTGACAGTCACTTTGGACAATAACAGTGGCAGTGACAGTCACTCTCTACAGTGATAGTGACAGTCACTCTGGACAGTTATAGTGGCTGTGACAGTCACTATCGGCAGTGACAGTCTGGACAGTGATAGTTGCAGTGACAAGTCAATCTGGACAGTGACTGTGGCAGTGACAGTTACTCTGGACTGATACTGGCAGTGATAGTCACTGTCGGCAGTGATACTGGAAGTGACAGTCTATACAGTGATAGTTGCAGTGACAGTCACTCTGGACAGTGATGGTGGCAGTGACAGTCACTCTGGACAGTGATGGTGGCAGTGACAGTCACTTTGGACAATAACAGTGGCAGTGACAGTCACTCTCTACAGTGATAGTGACAGTCACTCTGGACAGTTATAGTAGCTGTGACAGTCACTATCGGCAGTGACAGTCTGGACAGTGATAGTTGCAGTTGTATACCCAGTTGGGGTTGTTTATATTTTGCTTTGTGTCACCTCTATATTTATGACAGTGTCATCTTGTATGACAGTGTCATCTTGTACGACACTGTCCTCACACGTCCCCCTCTCCTCCCTCCTGTCTCACATTTCACCTCTTCTCCCCCTACCCTCTCACGTGCACCTTCTCTCCCTCTCTCACCTGTGTCCCCTCGTTTCCCTCCCCTCTCATGTTCCCCCTTCTCCTTCCTCCCCTCATGTGTCACCGCTCCCTCTCCCCTTCACCTGGGATCAATAGAACACCTGCACACCTCCACACCCATTGAGTGGGCACTGGAGGGGGCACTAGAGGCGGCAATGGAGGGGGTACTAGAGGCGGCACTGGAGGGGGCACTAGAGGCGGCACAAGAGGCGGCACTAGAGGGGGCACAAGAGGCGGCACTGGAAGGGGCACTAGAGGGGGCACAAGAGGCGGCACTAGAGGGGGCACAAGAGGCGGCACTGGAAGGGGCACTAGAGGGGGCACAAGAGGCGGCACTGGAGGGGGCACAAGAGGCGGCACTGGAGGGGGCACAAGAGGCGGCACTGGAGGGGGCACTAGAGGGGGCACAAGAGGCAGCACTGGAGGGGGCACTGGAGGGGGCACTGGAGGGGGCACAAGATGCGGCACTGGAGGGGGCACTGGAGGCACAAGAAGCGGCACTGGAGGGGGCACTAGAGGGGGCACAAGAGGCGGCACTGGAGGGGGCACTAGAGGGGGCACTAGAGGGGGCACAAGAGGCGGCACTGGAGGGGGCACTAGAGGGGGCACAAGAGGCGGCACTGGAGGGGGCACTAGAGGGGGCACTAGAGGGGGCACAAGAGGCGGCACTAGAGGGGGCACAAGATGCGGCACTAGAGGGGGCACAAGAGGCGACACTGTAGGGGGCACTAGAGGGGGCACTGGAAGACACGGGGGATGGGAGAAATTGCCCCGCCCACTTTAGCAGTCTTCATTTGTTTTTATACTGATGCATTTATGCTGGAAAGTTAAAACCTTACCCGTTCATCTTTTTTGTTCATTCTGGGATGTTTACCTTGTTATGTTCATTGTAATTATTGTTTTATAATATGTAAACCACCCACTGTAATGTTTACAGAGAAATAAACATCTGAATTTGAACTGAATTCATCCCAGGATAAACACACCGGGATGTACTCTCTAGTCAACTCCCATGAGTACGAGAATATACACTGGCGAGACTAGACGGAGTCTTGAGTTCTGGTGGAAGTGATACGATTTTTTCTTAGAGCTTTCAGAATCTGCAACCCACAGTACTTAGAAGAATGTGAATACCTTAAAGAAGTCTTCCTACAGCACCCACACAAGACGTACTCTGGTATCTGTGCAATTGCTAACGATAAATAAAACTGAAAATTACACGTGTATCGAAAATGCTACAATATATATTACGAAACATGTTCAATATATTTAATATAATATCCGGAGGAGAGGAGAAATAATACTCGGTTCATCTTAGGAACAAACTAGTCATCCTCACATTTAAATTCACCCTGGTTATACTTAATATTAATAACCTAAATTCAATGCTAACAATTGTATATGCAAAATATCTAGTTAAAATATTCTAGAACTATTAGCTCATGTACCGATCAGAAGTGTCTAGACAACCCTCCCTGTTCATGAGCTGCATCCAATAGCGAGCCATCATGTCACTAAAAGTCAACTTATTTGATGAATGGTTTTAAAAAACGACAAGTTGAAGAATTGAGACCCTTATGCAACATATGGGAATCTTTATTGAAGAAACGTTTCTGCAATTCTTCAAGGTCAACTTAGCAACTTAACGATACATACGTTTAATGGGTATACAATGCGCTCAGTTCCAAATGTTAAACTTGGGCTAGGGGTCCTGGGAGCAGATTTTGTCCATGGAAAACACTCAGGATGTGGTTATAATGGCGCATTTATACTGGTGCATTAGTTAAAGGAGGAGACAACCGTTCATTTTCTCTACCAAGGTTAGTCAGTAAATATACATTACAATTCAAAAACGTCTGGGTAAAAGTTTTCAGGAAACAACATAAGCAGATATATTAGTGCCACTGGTATTCCAAAACTAACTGGTAATACCTGGAGAACTGAAGAGGGCTAGCGAGGGAGGGAGGGAGGGAAGGAAGGAAGGAGGGAAGGAAGGAAGGAAGGAGGGAAGGGAGGGAAGGAAGGAAGGAGGGAAGGAAGGAAGGAAGGAGGGAGGGAGGGAAGAGGTGACATTACAAAGCTGTGGTATGACAGTAGGATTTTTGAAGGGACGGGGAGAAGTAAAATAAAAAAAATGTACAATAACGGGTGAAGAGAGTAACAAGAGCTGAACTGTCCAACTCGTTCTAAAGTAACTACTTTCAAGGTATATAAAAAAAAATATATTTATGTTAGGCCTATCTCTGAGTATGTGGCGACAACAACGCACACACACACAATATATATATATATATATATATATATATATATATATATATATATATATATATATATATATATATATATATATATATGCAATAAGATCACAGTAAACAGGTGATTTTAAAAAAATGCAAAACAACCACTGTGAAAGAGTAGTGAAATTCCAAGCGCTTTCGTGACTGCTCACATTGTCAAGGAACTATTCATAGTTCCTTGACAATGTGAGTAGTCACGAAAGCGCTTGGAATTTCACTACTCTTTCACAGTAGTTGTTGCGCATATATATATACATATATATATATATATATATATATATATATATATATATATATATATATATATATCTGTTCAGCAGGATTGGTGGGACGACTGGCTCCTGGAGTTCAATCCTCGTAAATACAAAGTTATTAAAATTTGGCATCTACACACCAACAGACAGCTGGTGCTGCTTCTACCACCTGGCAGCCACAGCACCAACAGACAGCTGGTGCTGCTTCTACCACCTGGCAGCCACAGCACCAACAGACAGCTGGTGCTGCTTCTACCACCTGGCAGCCACAGCACCACCAGACAGCTGGTGCTGCTTCTACCACCTGGCAGCCACAGCACCAACAGACAGCTGGTGCTGCTTCTACCACCTGGCAGCCACAGCACCAACAGACAGCTGGTGCTGCTGCCACCACCTGGCAGCCACAGCACCAACAGACAGCTGGTGCTGCTGCCACCGCCTGGCAGCCACATCACCAACAGACAGCTGGTGCTGCTGCCACCACCTGGCAGCCACAGCACCAACAGACAGCTGGTGCTGCTGCCACCACCTGGCAGCCACAGCACCAACAGACAGCTGGTGCTGCTGCCACCACCTGGCAGCCACAGCACCAACAGACAGCTGGTGCTGCTTCTACCACCTGGCAGCCACAGCACCAACAGACAGCTGGTGCTGCCGCCACCACCTGGCAGCCACATCACCAACAGACAGCTGGTGCTGCTGCCACCACCTGGCAGCCACAGCACCAACAGACAGCTGGTGCTGCTGCCACCACCTGGCAGCCACAGCACCAACAGACAGCTGGAGCTGCTGCCACCACCTGGTTATGCAAAAGAGGAAAATGTGAATAAATTTTCAATAAACATTAAGAGAATAACTGTTGTTTTTTCTAAATTAAAATAACACACCACCATCATGGAGTCCTAAACAACTCGATACAACGAGCTACTCTGTATAACGAAGCATATTTGTAAACCCTGCTTAACATAGGGAATTTACAAACAAAAACTGTCTAAAATCTTTTTCTTATAACGGGTATGTTACTGTTGACAATATATATGAAGCTTTCTCGTGACACGGAGAGCATAGTGGTGTGATGAACCAGTGAGTGGTTCTGTAGTACTGTGAACCAGTGAGTGGTGCTGTAGTACTGTGATGAACCAGTGAGTGGTGCTGTAGTACTGTGATGAACCAGTGAGTGGTGCTGTAGTACTGTGATGAACCAGTGAGTGGTTCTGTAGTACTGTGATGAACCAGTGAGTGGTTCTGTAGTACTGTGATGAACCAGTGAGTGGTTCTGTAGTACTGTGATGAACCACTGAGTGGTGCTGTAGTACTGTGATGAACCAGTGAGTGGTGCTGTAGTACTGTGATGAACCAGTGAGTGGTTCTGTAGTACTGTGATGAACCAGTGAGTGGTGCTGTAGTACTGTGATGAACCAGTGAGTGGTGCTGTAGTACTGTGATGAACCAGTGAGTGGTGCTGTAGTACTGTGATGAACCAGTGAGTGGTTCTGTAGTACTGTGATGAACCAGTGAGTGGTGCTGTAGTACTGTGATGAACCAGTGAGTGGTGCTGTAGTACTGTGATGAACCAGTGAGTGGTTCTGTAGTACTGTGATGAACCAGTGAGTGGTTCTGTAGTACTGTGATGAACCAGTGAGTGGTGCTGTAGTACTGTGATGAACCAGTGAGTGGTTCTGTAGTACTGTGATGAACCAGTGAGTGGTGCTGTAGTACTGTGATGAACCAGTGAGTGGTGCTGTAGTACTGTGATGAACCAGTGAGTGGTTCTGTAGTACTGTGATGAACCAGTGAGTGGTGCTGTAGTACTGTGATGAACCAGTGAGTGGTGCTGTAGTACTGTGATGAACCAGTGAGTGGTGCTGTAGTACTGTGATGAACCAGTGAGTGGTTCTGTAGTACTGTGATGAACCAGTGAGTGGTGCTGTAGTACTGTGATGAACCAGTGAGTGGTTCTGTAGTACTGTGATGAACCAGTGAGTGGTGCTGTAGTACTGTGATGAACCAGTGAGTGGTTCTGTAGTACTGTGATGAACCAGTGAGTGGTGCTGTAGTACTGTGATGAACCAGTGAGTGGTGCTGTAATATTGTGATGAACCAGTGAGTGGTTCTGTAGTACTGTGATGAACCAGTGAGTGGTTCTGTAGTACTGTGAACCAGTGAGTGGTGCTGTAGTACTGTGATGAACCAGTGAGTGGTGTTGTAGTACTGTGATGAACCAGTGAGTGGTTCTGTAGTACTGTGATGAACCAGTGAGTGGTGCTGTAGTACTGTGATGAACCAGTGAGTGGTGTTGTAGTACTGTGATGAACCAGTGAGTGGTGCTGTAGTACTGTGATGAACCAGTGAGTGGTTCTGTAGTACTGTGATGAACCAGTGAGTGGTTCTGTAGTACTGTGATGAACCAGTGAGTGGTTCTGTAGTACTGTGATGAACCAGTGAGTGGTTCTGTAGTACTGTGAACCAGTGAGTGGTGCTGTAGTACTGTGATGAACCAGTGAGTGGTGCTGTAGTACTGTGATGAACCAGTGAGTGGTGCTGTAGTACTGTGATGAACCAGTGAGTGGTTCTGTAGTACTGTGATGAACCAGTGAGTGGTGCTGTAGTACTGTGAACCAGTGAGTGGTGCTGTAGTACTGTGATGAACCAGTGAGTGGTGCTGTAGTACTGTGATGAACCAGTGAGTGGTGCTGTAGTACTGTGATGAACCAGTGAGTGGTGCTGTAGTACTGTGATGAACCAGTGAGTGGTGCTGTAGTACTGTGATGAACCAGTGAGTGGTGCTGTAGTACTGTGATGAACCAGTGAGTGGTGCTGTAGTACTGTGATGAACCAGTGAGTGGTGCTGTAGTACTGTGATGAACCAGTGAGTGGTTCTGTAGTACTGTGATGAACCAGTGAGTGGTGCTGTAGTACTGTGATGAACCAGTGAGTGGTGCTGTAGTACTGTGATGAACCAGTGAGTGGTGCTGTAGTACTGTGATGAACCAGTGAGTGGTTCTGTAGTACTGTGATGAACCAGTGAGTGGTGCTGTAGTACTGTGATGAACCAGTGAGTGGTGCTGTAGTACTGTGATGAACCAGTGAGTGGTTCTGTAGTACTGTGATGAACCAGTGAGTGGTTCTGTAGTACTGTGATGAACCAGTGAGTGGTTCTGTAGTACTGTGATGAACCAGTGAGTGGTGCTGTAGCACTGTGAACCAGTGAGTGGTTCTGTAGTGCTGTGATGAAACAGTGAGTGGTGCTGTAGTACTGTGATGAACCAGTGAGTGGTGCTGTAGTACTGTGATGAACCAGTGAGTGGTGCTGTAGTACTGTGATGAACCAGTGAGTGGTGCTGTAGTACTGTGATGAACCAGTGAGTGGTGCTGTAGTACTGTGATGAACCAGTGAGTGGTGCTGTAGTACTGTGATGAACCAGTGAGTGGTTATGTAATACTGTGATGAATCAGTGAGTGGTGCTGTAGTACTGTGATGAACCAGTGAGTGGTTCTGTAGTACTGTGATGAACCAGTGAGTGGTGCTGTAGTAGTGTGGTGAGCCAGTGAGTGGTTCTGTAGTACTGTGATGAACCAGTGAGTGGTGCTGTAGTACTGTGATGAACCAGTGAGTGGTGCTGCAGTTGTGTGGTGAACCAGTGAGTGGTGCTGCAGTAGTGTGGTGAACCAGTGAGTGGTGCTGTAGTAGTGTGGTGAGCCAGTGAGTGGTTCTGTAGTACTGTGATGAACCAGTGAGTGGTGCTGCAGTTGTGTGGTGAACCAGTGAGTGGTGCTGCAGTAGTGTGGTGAACCAGTGAGTGGTGCTGTAGTTGTGATGAACCAGTGAGTGGTTCTTTAGTTGTGTGATGAACCACTCAGTCGTGCTGTAGCAATGTGATGAACCACTGAGTGGTGCTGTAGTAGTATGATGAACCACTGAGTGGTGCTGTAGCAGTGTGATGAACCACTCAGTGCTGTAGTAGTGCGATGAACCACTCAGCGGTGCTGTAGTAGTGTGGTGAACCACTCAGCGTGCTGTAGTAGTTTGGTGAACCACTCAGTGGTGCTGTAGCAGTGTGGTGAACCACTCAGTGGTGCTGTAGTAGTGTGGTGATCCACTCAGTGGTGCAGTAGCAGTGTGGTGAACCACTCAGTGGTGCTGTAGCAGTGTGGTGAACCACTCAGTGGTGCTGTAGCAGTGTGGTGAACCACTCAGTGGTGCTGTAGCAGTGTGGTGAACCACTCAGTGGTGCTGTATCAGTGTGGTGAACCACTCAGTGGTGCTGTAGCAGTGTGGTGAACCACTCAGTGGTGCTGTAGCAGTGTGGTGAACCACTCAGTGGTGCTGTAGCAGTGTGGTGAACCACTCAGTGCTGTAGTAGTGTGGTGAACCACTCAGTGGTGCTGTAGTAGTGTGGTGAACCACTCAGTGGTGCTGTAGTAGTGTGGTGAACCACTCAGTGGTGCTGTAGCAGTGTGGTGAACCACTCAGTGCTGTAGTAGTGTGGTGAACCACTCAGTGGTGCTGTAGTAGTGTGGTGAACCACTCAGTGGTGCTGTAGTAGTGTGGTGAACCACTCAGTGGTGCTGTAGTAGTGTGGTGAACCACTCAGTGGTGCTGTAGTAGTGTGGTGAACCACTCAGTGGTGCTGTAGTAGTGTGGTGAACCACTCAGTGGTGCTGTAGTAGTGTGGTGAACCACTCAGTGGTGCTGTAGTAGTGTGGTGAACCACTCAGTGGTGCTGTAGTAGTGTGGTGAACCACTCAGTGGTGCTGTAGTAGTGTGGTGAACCACTCAGTGGTGCTGTAGTAGTGTGGTGAACCACTCAGTGGTGCTGTAGTAGTGTGGTGAACCACTCAGTGGTGCTGTAGTAGTGTGGTGAACCACTCAGTGGTGTTTTAATAAGCACAGACAATAATTTATGTATTAAAATAAACAAAAAAAATACAGAACAAATGGGGTGAGCTAAATAATTTCAGGTATATACAAAAATATTTGTCTTAAAGACGAGAGAGTGACGAGTATATAGTAAGGTGAGCACATTATGGCTTGTAAGTCTCACTTGATGCTGTGTGACAACACCCTCAGTATACACACTTGATGCCGTGTAAGAACACCCTCAGTATACACACTCACTTGATGCCGTGTAAGAACACCCTCAGTATACACACTCACTTGATGCCGTGTAAGAACACCCTCAGTATACACACTCACTTGGTAACTCACCTGTAGAGAGAAAAACTAATGTTAATGCCTTCATATTTAATACAAATGATGTACATACGAATGTTGCAGTATAAAGTGAAAGACTGAAGACAAAAGCCAAAATGAATGTGTGTGTGTGTGTGTGTGTATGTGTGAGAGAGAGAGAGAGAGAGAGAGAGAGAGAGAGAGAGAGAGAGAGAGAGAGAGAGAGAGAGAGAGAGAGAGAGAGAGAGAGTGAGTGAGTGAGTTTACCCTGTCAGCAGTTACAGGAGCAGAATAATGCTAACGGTGTTTCCTCATTACATAGTTTCCACTATAAGACTAACATTTCCAGTAATTCTAGCACCTAAAACCAGTTCACGAAGAAATGTTCTTTTGCATCCCTTCAACCACTCCCCCCCCCCCTCGTTTAGCAGCTATGAAAAAGTCTTCAACTATTCTTGCATGTCCTTTTATAATGCTATGTAGATAGTTTTAATCTCTCCTCTATCAGCTGGAAGTCATTTGAAGCTCTTCTCTGGGCCCTTTCTAAGTTATGCAGCTGCTGCCTATTCCAATTCCGACTAAACATTTGTAAATAATTTTTCCATTCATTTATTTGAAAGTTTTTTTTTTCACAGATTGCCAGGATAACTATGAGTTTCTTACTGTCTCACATATGTGATCTTTCAATGACATTTATTTTATTAATAATAACCTCTAGATCTCTCTTTTATTATAAAAAAGAAGCGCTAAACCTACGAGGGTCATACAGCGCAGTGGGGCAGGGGATAGTGCAGGGTTATAGAGTAGCAAGGGGGAGAATTAGAAAAGGCTGTGAAGAGTGCTAGAGGAAGTATTATCAGAGTTTGTGTAGTAAATCAGTTGCTGTCAAAAAGTCAACGAGAGAGTCTGAGTCAAAGGCTGGGTCCGTCAGCAAGGAGGGAAGATAAAGTGAGGGCGTTAGAGCTGTGATGACGTTGGAGGTAAATTCTGCGTGCTCGTTGATAGACTGGGCAGTCCAACGGAATATGGCTAACCGAAAATGGAACCTGACAATTATCACAGTGGAACAGGGCGCCTCTCCATGAGATACCCATGAGTAAAAAGTGTGCGCGCGATGTGAAGACGGGAGAGCATAGTCTCCCAACCTTGGCACCGATGACAAGATGGTGGGTAGAAATGTGATATAATATAATCTGTTATGTACATCAGACCAACCGTTGCGAAGATGGTTAGAAATTACAGCAAAATAGTCTGTGAATGGAACACCTCTATACGAAACAGGGAGGTCATGTACTGCTGACCGCGCAGCAGTGTCCGCCTGTTCTTTGCCCGGTATGTAAACATGACTTGGGACCCAACAGTAACAATACTTTGTTTTTGCTAGAGATGCGATGTAACTAAAGTTGTATACAAAGAACCAGAGGATGAGGTGATTAAATTTTTTTCACAGTTTGCAAAGCACTAAGGGAGTCGGAGACTACCACAAATGGCGACACAGGCATAAATGTAATACGGATAATTGCTAAAAAAACTGCATACAATTCAGCTGCAAAAATGCTAGCAGAGTTTAATAAATGCCCTCGCACTATGCTGTCCAGAAATGCTGCTGCAAACCCAACACCGTCATTTAGAATCATCAGCATGCGACAGCATGAGAATGAGATCGGAAGTGATTAAGAAAAAGAGAGCGAGAAGCAACTGTAGGTATTTGGGCTTTCGCGCACGGCAGTAGGGAAGAACGGACATGAACTGATGCTACATGAACATATAAAAGTGGCAACTGAAGAGAGGACAAGAGCTAATGTAGACGAAGAGAAAAGGGACGGAGTAAACAAGGGCGACGAACTATGAACCTCTACTAACATCCATTACTATCTTATATATGGAAGGATTGCGGAGGTCATGAGAGCGAACAAAAACCAGCGGAGGAAATGAGCATCACGGCGATCGTTCAAGAATGGAATATTCGCCTCTGAATAAAGGCTTCCTACAGGCAAAGAGCGAAAAGCACTATGGCATAAACGTAATCCCTGGTGGTGATGGATGGGATCAAGGTTAGAAAGAGTTGCAGGGGAGGCTGCTGAATATATCTGGTCGCCATAATCTAGTTTTGATAAAATTAGGGCTGAATGCAGTCGAAGGAGAGTTCGACGATCAGCCCCCCATGAAAGATGAGAGAGGGCTTTAAGGAGGTTCCACCGGTTGCCTTCAATGAGGTAATGTGAGGTTTCCAAGATAACAGACGGTCAAACGAATGGCCGAGAAACCTGACAGTATCACGGTCAGATATACGTGAGCCATACAGGTGCAATGGAGTATCAGGCACGACAGAACATCTAGTGAAACTAAGTAGCTTGTGCAGGCGATAGTGAGCGCCTGCAAAAGCTACAGCAAAGTCATCATCCTGCCTATATATACCCCCTCCTACTCTCCTTTCGTTAGCGTGACTTTGTAAATGGTCCATGTCGGACCGAGGCTTCGTCGTAAGCTCCTCTCTTCTATGTGCGGGTTATTTGTGTATCGTTCCAGCCACGGTGCTGTGCCTTTTTTTGTTATTTATGGATGGTATATATGCTTGGACAAAGTCTGGGGAAAGCATATCATTAGCCCGAACACAGAAATGTCTCTCAGATAAGTTCTTAAGGAAAAAATGGCTGATTGCCTCTGAGGCCTACGGAGTGAACTTGGGCCAAGACGTTATATCTCCAAGTTGTGTCATATGCCTTCTCAAGATAAAAAAAAAGATGGCGATAACTGAGTGGTTATTGGCAAAGGCATTACGAACATACGTATCTAAATGAAGTAAGGGGTCAATAGCAGAACGGCCCTTACGAAAACCATGTTGACTAGTGGAGAGACTTGTGTGGCTCTAAATATCACATCAAACGTCTATTTACCAGGCGTACCATCACCTTGCAAACTGCACTGGTAAGAGCAATGGAACGATAGTGGGAGGGATCATGTTCCGAGGTACCTGGTTTACGAAAAAGTAAAACAATGGCAGATTTCCACAGCTGGGGAAGAACTCCTTGCGACCAAATAAGATTAAATAGACGTAAGAGAACAACAAGGGCTGACGAATGTAAATGCTGGAGCATACGAATATGAATGACGTAAGGCTCAGCTGCCGATGAACAGCAAGCAGAGTGTTGACCTTAGTTCCAGAAGTGTAAAAGGCACCTTGTAAGACTCTTCCCTGCTAGAAGAAAAGTCTAAGGGCTCTAACTCTCTGGCAGACTTGGATGAAAGAAACGAGGGGCATGGATGCAGTCCCTGAGAGAAACGGACAAGATGATTACCAATTACTTTGGCAACTTCAAGAGGGTTTGTTATAGTGACACCGGAAACCCAAAGAACAGGAGCCGGGGCAGGGTCTGGAGAGTATTTGTCACTCAGTTTCTGTACTTTTTTCCAGAATACACTCACAGAGGAAGCCAAAGTGACGGTAAAAACATAATCCCGCTAGCAATTGAGTTTAGCTTCACAGATAACACGGGGGCGACTACTCTCATCCGCTTAAAATCAAGAAGTTCCTTTGTGGACCTATTGTAATAATATCTGCCTCATGCAGCGCGTTTGAAATGTACTGCACGAGCACAAGCAGGAGACCACCAAGGCTTGGATTTTTAAAAATGCTTGCCCAAGGTTCAGGGTATAGAGTGTGAAGCTGCAGTTAAAATTGAGGTCGAGAATAGTTGTAACAGCTCATGAATAGAGGACGAAGAAGGGTCCTCGCTAAAAGCAGTTTGACACGAGTACAGGACCCAATTCGTTTAGTTAAATTGCTAGCGTGGGCTTCGAGGAGGTGGAGGATTGGAAAATGAATGCTGTCATGTAAGTCCGGGAGTACAGACCAGGTAAGGTCTAGTGCAGTTGATGAAGAGCAAATTGAGAGATCGATGTGAGAGAGAAATTAAGTATGAGGGTCAAAATGGGTGGGAGCACCCGTATTTAAAACATGGAGGGGAAGAATGCCACGAGAGTCACGGCGAGTCCCCCGCAGAGACAATGGTGAACATTAAAATCGCCTAATAACAGAAGTGGTGGCGGTAATGAAGAAACCAGAAATGGATAGATAATGCCCGAAAAGGATAGAGATACAAAGAACGGACCGTATACCACTTATTCAAATAGATGCATGCTGCAGTGTAATGCAGTGATGTATGAACAAAGATCTGCTGGCATAGTATACCCGTGCGTACAAGAAGTGCAGTTTCATTAAAGGTTTCATCGGGAAAGGGATCCGATGAATACAATCAAAAACCGAGACGGGATGGATAACAGTGGAGCGTAATTTGGGTTCTTGTAAACAAACACAAACAGGGGAAAACTGGGAGAGAAATACCTGAAGCTCACCCCGGTTACCCATAAGGGCTTGGATATTCCACTGTAAGGAAGCCATGATTTGCAAAAAGAAGGATACAGGAAATATGAAGTAATAGGTGTCTATAGACTAGAAGGGTTAGCAAAGTCCACATGTAAAGGCAGCGGAAAGCGAGTAAGCAGCAAAGTATTGGAACGCTGCGAAGAGCTGTGCAGATGAAGTAGAAGAGTGAAGAGTAGTGACGGGAGGTGGATCAGTGTCCATCAGTATATTCGGAGATAGCATCAAGTGTTTCAGAGGACAAGGACGTTGAAGACATAGAAACTTGCGAGCGAAAAGATGAAGATTTGAGAACAGTATGAGGTGACGAGGTAGGGACCTCAGAGTCAAGGACTGCAAAAGACTCAGATACAGAGATGACTGTGGAAGGTGTGACCACAGGGGAGACTGCGGGAGTTGGGACCCCAGAGGTTGTGGGCCTCTTAGTAACTCGAGAATAAGAAATATGGGGAATTCTCTCCTGGAGGCGTAGATGAGACACCGCCATGGTGTAAGTAAAGCCTTCTGTCTTTTTGAGACAATGGATTTCTCGTTCATATAAGTAAAATTGGCAACGACGAGAGTAAGACGGGTGAGCTTCATTACAATTAATTCAAGAAGGAGGTACACTACAAGACTATTGGTATAGTCGTCGTCACCACAGACTGGACATTCCGCTATGGACCTGTAATATTTCGCTGGATGGCCAAAACGCCAGCATTTTCTACACTGTTGTGGTGTAGGGATCAACTTTTGGACTTGTAAATGGTGTCCCGCGATATAAACCGAGGATGGAAGCTCGTGGCAGTCAAAAGTTAAGCGAGCAGCATTGCAGGAGTGGCGCCTCCGTCTGTGGGCAGGTAGTACAAATAAGTACACACGTGTCTACTTCGAGAACTGGGAGGTCTTGGAGCTCAAGCTGTCCACTCTGAGTCTGCCTGAGGGAATAGAAAATACGGCATTATCAGGTGCTTTGTCGAAGCTAGGGTGGGACTGGGGAGGTAGATTGCCCTTAGCAACTATTTCTTTTTCAAAGTTTCGCTATTCCCTTCTTCTTACACTTGCTTGTTTATTTCTGAATTGTTTGGCTCTGCTAAGTTTCTTGCTTATCCTTGTTCCTATATTGGTTCCTAGGTCTTTCTTTTTCACAGTTCTGCAACACCTTCCATTAAACACTAACACCTGTGTCCAACATTTAACAAGCTTGTAGCAATGTTACACTCACAACTGGGACACGCCATCTTCTGGATGGTACACTCACAGTTGGGGTGCACCACCTGCTAGAGGGTACACTCACAGCTGGGACACACCACCACCTGCTGGATGGTAAACTCACAGCTGGGACACACCACCACCACCTGCTGGACGGTACCTCACAGCTGGGACACACCACTATCTGCTGGATGGTACACTCACAGCTGGGGTGCACCACCTGCTGGAAGGTACACTCACAGTTGGGACACACCACCACCTGCTGGATGGTACACTCACAGCTGGGACACACCACCACCACCATCTGCTGGATGGTATACCCACAGCTGTGGCACATCACCACCTGCTGGATGGCACACTCACAGCTGGGACACACCACCACCTGCTGGATGGTACACTCACAGCTGGGACACACCACCACCACCTGCTGGATGGTACACTCACAGCTGGGACATACCACCACCACCACCTGCTGGATGGTACACTCACAGCTGGGACACACCACCACCACCTGCTAGATGGTACACTCACAGCTGGGACACACCACCACCACCTGCTGGATGGTACACTCACAGCTGGGGCACACCACCACCACCTGCTGGATGGTACACCTACAACTGGGAGACATCACTACCTGCTGGATGGTACACTCACAGCTGGGGCACACCACCACCACCTGCTAGATGGTACACTCACAGATGGGACACACTACCACCACCTGCTGGATGGTACACTCACAGCTGGGGCACACCACAACCTGCTGGACGGTACACTCACAGCTGGGACACACCACCACCTGCTGGATGGTACACTCACAGCTGGAACACACCACCACCTTCTGGATGGTACACTCACAGCTGGGACACACTACCACCACCTGCTGGATGGCACACTCACAGCTGGGACACACTACCACCTCCTGCTGGATGGTACACTCACAGCTGGGGCACACCACCACCACCTGCTGGATGGTATACTCACAGCTGGAGCACACCACCACCACCACCACCTGCTGGATGGTACACTCACAGCTGGGACACACCACCACCACCTGCTGGATGGTACACCTACAGCTGGGAGACATCACTACCTGCTGGATGGTACACTCACAGCTGGGACACACCACCTGCTGAATGGTACACTCACAGCTGCGACACACCACCACCTGCTGGATGGCACACTCACAGCTGGGGCACACCACCACTACCACCTGCTGGATGGTACACTCACAGCTGGGACACACCACCACCACCACCACCTGCTGGATGGTACACTCACAGCTGGGACACACCACCACCACCTGCTAGATGGTACACTCACAGCTGGGACACACCACCACCTGCTGGATGGTACACTCACAGCTGGGGCACACCACCACCTGCTGGACGGTACACTCACAGCTCGGACACACCACCACCACCACCTGCTGGATGGTACACTCACAGCTGGGACACACTACCACCACCACCTGCTGGATGCTACACTCACAGCTGGGGCACACCCCCACCACCACCCGCTGGATGATACACTCACAGCTGGGACACACCACTACCTGCTGGATGGTACACTCACAGCTGGGACACACTACCACCACCTGCTGGATGGTACACTCACAGCTGGGGCACACCACCACCACCTGCTGGATGGTATACTCACAGCTGGGGCACACCACCACCACTACCTGCTGGATGGAACACTCACAGCTGGGGCACACCACCACCACCACCACCTGCTGGACGGTACACCTACAGCTGGGAGACATCACTACCTGCTGGATGGTACACTCACAGCTGGGACACACCACCACCTGCTGGATGGTACACTCACAGCTGCGACACACCACCACCTGCTGGATGGTACACTCACAGCTAGGGCACACCACCACCACCACCACCACCTGCTGGATGGTACACTCACAGCTGCGACACACCACCACCTGCTGGATGATATACTCACAGCTGGGACACACCACCACCACCACCTGCTGGATGGTACACTCACAACTGCGACACACCACCACCTACTGGATGGTACACTCACAGCTGGGGCACACCACCACCACCACCACCTGCTGGATGGTGCACTCACAGCTGGGACACACCACCACCTGCTGAATGCTTCAATATACTTTCTTTCCCTTCCCCCATCCTACCATTACCATCACTCAAATACTTCCCTTCCACCTCCCCTTACAATTTCATCAGCCTCGTTCATCACAATTAGGGGACGCCGGTCTTGTTAAACATCCTCAAACTATACTCTTAATCTGGTTACAATGGTGACTGAATTTGTTAAAAAAAGTGCTTGCTCATGGTACACAGCGAGTTCTAATGATGAATTCACTGTAAGTATATTCAGGAAGTGTAATAAATAATCTTTCTCAACTCCACTTTAATTTTGGCAACCACGCACTTTATTTGTCCATGTTTATAAATCTCATCTCTCTATAGTAATAATGTTAACATATGTGAATGTTCTCCTTGTGAGAGTTGTCGTTATGGCAGATGGTACAACAGTTGTAGTCATGGTAGATGGGACAAGTGTTGTAGTCATGGTAGATGGAACAAGAGGTGTAGTCATGGTAGATGGTGTACCAGTGTTGTACTCATAATAGATGGTACAACAGTTGTAGTCATGGTAGATGGTAAAAACGGGTGTAGTCATGGTAGATGGTAAAAACGGGTGTAGTCATGGTAGATGGTAAAAACGGGTGTAGTCATGGTAGATGGGACAAGAGGTGTAGGCATGGTAGATGCTAGAACAGGTGTAGTCATGGTAGATGATAAAACAGGTGTAGTCATGGTAGATGGCACAAGAGGTGTAGTCATGGTAGATGGTAGAACAGGTGTAGTCATGGTAGATGGCACAAGAGGTGTAGTCATGGTAGATGGTAGAACAGGTGTAGTCATGGTAGATGATAAAACAGGTGTAGTCATGGTAGATGATAAAACAGGTGTAGTCATGGTAGATGGTAGAACAGGTGTAGTCATGGTAGATGATAAAACAGGTGTAGTCATGGTAGATGATAAAACAGGTGTAGTCATGGTAGATGGTAGAACAGGTGTAGTCATGGTAGATGATAAAACAGGTGTAGTCATGGTAGATGGTAGAACAGGTGTAGTCATGGTAGATGATAAAACAGGTGTAGTCATGGTAGATGATAAAACAGGTGTAGTCATGGTAGATGGTAGAACAGGTGTAGTCATGGTAGATGGTAAAACAGGTGTAGTCATGGTAGATGGTAGAACAGGTGTAGTCATGGTAGATGGTAGAACAGGTGTAGTCATGGTAGATGGTAGAACAGGTGTAGTCATGGTAGATGGCACAAGAGGTGTAGTCATGGTAGATGGTAGAACAGGTGTAGTCATGGTAGATGAAGCAAGATACTCAGATCATTTCTTCAGATACAAGGAACCATGGTGCCTACGTCGGATTAGGTAGCAGCCAGCACCAACAGCCTGACTGGTTAGTCCATTAACAGACCTGGTCTGAGACCAAGGCCAATGGTCCTCGCAACCGTCCCGAGGCTTCATAATCAGGAACATTATTTTCAAGGTATTCCAACAGCATGTGGCAGAGGCCTGAGGCTACACTGCTCTGAACTACATTATCCACCTGGATATTACTGACAAAATCCGCGAGTCCTACATTAAAACCACCTGGCTGATCTGTCATGAAATAAGTTAGGAAACTTAAACACTGAGACTGCAACATGTCCAGGTTGTAAGCTTAAGTTTGGAAGCTTTAACACAGCTACAAACTCTTCGTCACAAGCGCTACAAGTTTTCAAAGCTTTATTCTCTTGAAGTTGCAAACTTGGTCGCGTCTGCAATGCAAGTTTTTCATAGTTTTCCTCAGCAGCTGGTGGGTGTGGGTGTGGGTGTGGGTGTGGATGTAAGTTTTGGTGTGGGTGTGGATGTAGGTGTTGATGTAAGTTTTGGTGTGGGTGTGGATGTGGGTGTTGATGTAAGTTTTGGTGTGGGTGTGGATGTGGGTGTTGATGTAAGTTTTGGTGTGGGTGTGGATGTGGGTGTTGATGTAAGTTTTGGTGTGGGTGTGGATGTGGGTGTTGATGTAAGTTTTGGTGTGGGTGTGGATGTGGGTGTTGATGTAAGTTTTGGTGTGGGTGTGGATGTGGGTGTTGATGTAAGTTTTGGTGTGGGTGTGGATGTGGGTGTTGATGTAAGTTTTGGTGTGGGTGTGGATGTGGGTGTTGATGTAAGTTTTGGTGTGGGTGTGGATGTGGGTGTTGATGTAAGTTTTGGTGTGGGTGTGGATGTGGGTGTTGATGTAAGTTTTGGTGTGGGTGTGGATGTGGGTGTTGATGTAAGTTTTGGTGTGGGTGTTGGATCTTGGGTGCTGTGAATATCTGGGGTGGGAGGAGCAACGTGTGTCCAGTCCTCTGCACTTCCATAATGTTAAGACGTATATTTTACAAGGATACACAAATAACCCGCACATAGAAAAGAGGAGCTTACGACGACGTTTCGGTCCGACTTGGACCATTTACAAATTCACACTGACGAAAAAGAAAGAAGGATGGGTATACATAGGTAAGGATATTTTCTGACGAGATTTCTTTCCTTGTGGGACTTTTTTCAAGCCACTGAACTGAAAACGTCTCCTTAAGTATGCTGTACTATTCACGTGTCTCAGTAACATAATTGTGGGTATTTGTAGCACACTTCACCTCCATAATGTTTCTCTGGACCAATATTGCCACTACTTGATGATGAGCAGAGGTACAATGAATACACTAAGAACTCGCTAAGCGTAAAGGGTCTAAGACTTTTCTATACAGACCTCTGCATGTCTTCAAAATGAAATTGATACGTTCATGGTCATCCGGGCTGTAGTGTATATGCTAGATTGCGTGCGGCTATCATCAACAGCTTGGATGATCAGGCCATCAATCGGAAGGTCTGGTCTGGGACGGGGCCGTCACAGACCAGACCTGTTTCAAGAGGTGTCCTACTCTTGCCTCGTGGTTTGGGGTAAGAGCCTCCCTCCTCTCTGTTGACTGTTTGGTCAACCAGGCTGTTAAAATTAATTTTATTTACAAAACTTGTTACTGTCATAAAAATTATGGTGACCTCTATTATCTTCATTAGAACCAGTGAGTAAATTTGACCAACCAAAGGTTTAATGCGTTCAAAGGCCGGCACACCTGTGTAAATTAAAATAATTTACTTTATTAATTAGCAGTGTTCAGTGTTTACATACTATATTAAACACAACAAATTATTTATTTAGCTGTAAATCAGCTGTAGTTCTAACCGAGGAAGAGAAACGTAACATAGTCAAAACTTACATTATATATCCACAGATTTCTAAGCATCGGCGATAAACTGAGCCTTTTAAAATATGCATACAGTTTAACATTAACAATGTTCATTTTACTGCCAATAATAATAAAATCATTACACGTTTCTATACTCTAATTAATATTAAAGTAGTAGGAACAATATGGGAGTGAGAAGCAACATTACCCTGCATACTAGTATCCTCATGGTTACATCTGATACTGCGAGCCAACATGCTATGCTATACACAATTATCCTTATGGTTACGTCTTATTACGAACACAGGAACAGGAATGCTCGTTATACCTGGACATAAATTAATCTACAGACAAGACAACATCCTCGAACAATAAAAATAAAGGCAAACAAAAGTTGTAGTTTTTGAGTACCCATATATTCCCTTCACCAGTATTTACAAGATATAAAAAGCGCAACAGAGCAACAAGATGTTAACCAGTGAGAGAGCAGAGTTCACTCATTGCAACTACAAGATAAACCAGTATGGGTGTACTTAGTATGTCTCTGTGAGTGTCTGCACCCAGCCAGGTGTGGAAACTTAACATCAATTAGGCTGTAAGCAAATCTCTCATCCAACTGGCAGATGTATAAACCAGACAGCAAATCAGGGTAACCGGACCACTGCGCAGCTGCTCCATCTTCACTGCCAGTTTGGCTGATACAGAAGGAATGTAACAAGTGGTTGTGTGATGAAAGCCGAATATATTGTACCGTACTCGGCGCACGCCACTCGTCTGATAGTGAGAATCAACACACTACCCCATATAAAACTATCCTTATGGTTAAGTTTGATAGTGAGAATCAACACAATACCCCATATAAAACTATCCTTATGGTTAAGTTTGATAGTGAGAATCAACACAATACCCCATATAAAACTATCCTTATGGTTAAGTTTGATAGTGAGAATCAACACAATACCCCATATAAAACTATCCTTATGGTTAAGTTTGATAGTGAGAATCAACACACTACCCCATATAAAACTATCCTTATGGTTAAGTTTGATAGTGAGAAGCAACACAATACCCCATATAAAACTATCCTTATGGTTTAAGTTTGATAGTGAGAAGCAACACACTACCCCATATAAAACTATCCTTATGGTTAAGTTTGATAGTGAGAACCAACACAATACCCCATATAAAACTATCCTTATGGTTAAGTTTGATAGTGAGAACCAAGACACTACCCCATATAAAACTATCCTTATGGTTAAGTTTGATAGTGAGAATCAACACAATACCCCATATAAAACTATCCTTATGGTTAAGTTTGATAGAGAAGCAACACACTACCCCATATAAAACTATCCTTATGGTTAAGTTTGATAGTGAGAATCAACACACTACCCCATATAAAACTATCCTTATGGTTAAGTTTGATAGTGAGAATCAACACACTACCCCATATAAAACTATCCTTATGGTTAAGTTTGATAGTGAGAAGCAACACAATACCCCATATAAAACTATCCTTATGGTTAAGTTTGATAGTGAGAATCAACACAATACCCCATATAAAACTATCCTTATGGTTAAGTTTGATAGTGAGAATCAACACACTACCCCATATAAAACTATCCTTATGGTTAAGTTTGATAGTGAGAATCAACACAATACCCCATATAAAACTATCCTTATGGTTAAGTTTGATAGTGAGAAGCAACACAATACCCCATATAAAACTATCCTTATGGTTAAGTTTGATAGTGAGAATCAACACATTATCACATATAATGGTTATTATGTGGCGTTACTTGTGAGCCATATATTAAAAAAATATTTCCAAAAAATATACAATTACAAAATTATACAATTCTTACAAAATTATACAGCTGTCACAAAATTATACAACTGTCACAAAATTATACAACTGTTATAAAATTATACAACTGTTACAAAATTATACAACTGTCACAAAATTATACAACCGTCACAAAATTCTACAACCGTCACAAAATTATACAACTGTCACAAAATTATACAACTGTCACAAAATTATACAACTGTTACAAACTTAGGAGACATTTATATCACAGTTTAAATAAAGTCTCAGTTATACACAAGACTGAAATCAGACAGAAAAGAATTTTAAAGTTTTTAACAGTGTACAGCTGTATAATTAATGTTAGATGATGTGAATGTTAAGTTTAAAGTTCTCTTGTGACGATGGTGATCTGGAGTGAGACGGTCACCAGGGTGAAGGTCAGGGCAATCAAGTAACCTGCACTGTGACGGGGTCACCAGGGTGAAGGTCAGGGTAATCAAGTAACCTGAACTTTGACGGGGTCACCAGGGTGAAGGTCAGGGCAATCAAGTAACCTGCACTGTGACGGGGGTCACCAGGGCGAAGGTCAGGGCAATTAAGTAACCTGAACTGTGACGAGGTCACCAGGGTGAAGTTCAGGTCAGTCATCCGGTGACCTGCAGTGTGATGAGGTCACCAGGGTGAAGGTCAGGTCAACACTAGGTGGAGTAACATCGACCGGAGCTGTGAAGACCGCCCGCCGCCCGCCTGATGCCTCTGCTCACAAGCTTGATCAAGAATTCATGGGAAGAGCCACACTCCTGCTGCTGCTGCCTGCTTGATGCTAATGCTGCTGCTGCCTGCTTGATGCTAATGCTGCTACTGCCTGCTTGATGCTAATGCTGCTGCTGCCTGCTTGATGCTAATGCTGCTGCTGCCTGCTTGATGCTAATGCTGCTGCTGCCTGCTTGATGCTAATGCTGCTGCTGCCTGCTTGATGCTAATGCTGCTGCTGCCTGCTTGATGCTAATGCTGCTGCTGCCTGCTTGATGCTAATGCTGCTGCTGCCTGCTTGATGCTAATGCTGCTGCTGCCTGCTTGATGCTAATGCTGCTGCTGCCTGCTTGATGCTAATGCTGCTGCTGCCTGCTTGATGCTAATGTTGCTGCTGCCTGCTTGATGCTAATGCTGCTGCTGCCTGCTTGATGCTAATGCTGCTGCTGCCTGCTTGATGCTAATGCTACTGCTGCCTGCTTGATGCTAATGCTTCTATCATTGTTCCTGTTGCTACTGGTTGTGCTACTAGTGCTGGTGGTAGTGGTTGTGCTATTGCTAGTGTTGGTGAGATACTAAGTGAGCAGAGAGACAAATGTTAGGACAAAGTGTCTGAAGGAAAGTTGTGAGATGACTCCAGGCTTGGACCTGGTAGTTTACTCAGTACTAGCGCCTGACAAATCATTCAATGCTAGGACTCTGCACGACACTCAGCACTTTTAGCACAAAAATACAGTAGAAGCACGTAAGACGACATAACGAAAAATTAAGCTAAAGTAAAAACTAATACTATAAACAAAACATGCAACAAAAATTACCATCACATGTAATTAAAAAAATCTGCATCAGGTAAAACCCCAATTAAAATCTTAATAATAAAGAAGTGAAAGTTCCTCGAGGTCCCTACAGACACCATAATATTTATATAAAAAAAGACTCAAGCAAAATGGCCTTAGTCGTGTGTATATTGTTAAAATGTGCTCCATATTTGTGACTGGAGAGATCATGTCTCTAGCTCTAACCTTGCTTCTTAATTTTTTCCACTTTGTGTGTGTGTGTGTGTGTGTGTGTGTGTGTGTGTGTGTGTGTGTGTGTGTGTGTGTGTGTGTGTGTGTGTGTGTGTGTGTGTGTGTGTAAGTAACCTTCTCCCTAACATCTCAGAACCAGCTTCTTGATAAGAAGTGTAGTGAAGCATAATCTTCCTATTATAAACTAGCTTCTTGGTAAGAAGAGTAGTGAAGTATAATCTTCCTATTATAAACTAGCTTCTTGGTAAGAAGCGTAGTGAAGCATAATCTTCCTATTATAAACTAGCTTCTTGGTAAGAAGAGTAGTGAAGTATAATCTTCTACTATAAACTAGCTTCTTGGTAAGAAGCGTAGTGAAGCATAATCTTCCTATTATAAACTAGCTTCTTGGTAAGAAGAGTAGTGAAGTACAATCTTCCTATTATAAACTAGCTTCTTGGTAAGAAGCGTAGTGAAGTATAATCTTCCTATTATAAACTAGCTTCTTGGTAAGAAGCGTAGTGAAGCATAATCTTCCTATTATAAACTAGCTTCTTGGTAAGAAGAGTAGTGAAGTATAATCTTCCTATTATAAACTAGCTTCTTGGTAAGAAGAGTAGTGAAGTATAATCTTCCTATTATAAACTAGCTTCTTGGTAAGAAGCGTAGTGAAGCATAATCTTCCTATTATAAACTAGCTTCTTGATAAGAAGAGTAGTGAAGTATAATCTTCCTATTATAAACTAGCTTCTTGGTAAGAAGAGTAGTGAAGTATAATCTTCCTATTATAAACTAGTTTCTTGGTAAGAAGAGTAGTGAAGTATAATCTTCCTATTATAAACTAGCTTCTTGGTAAGAAGCTTAGTGTAGCATAATCTTCCTATTATAAACCAGCTTCTTGGTATGAAGCGTAGTGAAGTATAATCTTCCTATTATAAACTAGCTTCTTGGTAAGAAGCGTAGTGTAGTATAATCTTCCTATTGTAAACTAGCTTCTTGGTAAGAAGCGTAGTGAAGTATAAACTTCCTATTATAAACTAGCTTCTTGGTAAGAAGCGTAGTGTAGTATAATCTTCCTATTATAAACTAGCTTCTTGGTAAGAAGCGTAGTGAAGTATAATCTTCCTATTATAAACTAGCTTCTTGGTAAGAAGCATAGTGTAGTATAATCTTCCTATTATAAACTAGCTTCTTGTTAAGAAGCGTAGTGAAGTATAATCATCCTATTATAAACTAGCTTCTTGGTAAAAAGTGTAGTGAAATATAATCTTCCTATTGTAAACTAGCTTCTTGGTAAGAAGCGTAGTGAAGTATAATCTTCCTATTATAAACTAGCTTCTTGGTAAGAAGCGTAGTGAAGTATAATCTTCCTATTATAAACTAGCTTCTTGGTAAGAAGCGTAGTGAAGTATAATCTTCCTATTATAAACTAGCTTCTTGGTAAGAAGCGTTGTGTAGTAAAATCTTCCTATAAACTAGCTTCTTGGTAAGAAGCGTAGTGAAATATAATCTTCCTATTATAAACTAGCTTCTTGGTAAGAAACGTAGTGAAGTATAATCTTCCTATTATAAACTAGTTTCTTGGTAAGAAGCGTAGTGAAGTATAATCTTCCTATTATAAACTAGCTTCTTGGTAAGAAGCGTCGTGTAGTAAAATCTTCCTATAAACTAGCTTCTTGGTAAGAAGCGTAGTGAAGTATAATCTTCCTATTATAAACTAGCTTCTTGGTAAGAAGCGTAGTGAAGTATAATCTTCCTATTATAAACTAGCTTCTTGGTAAGAAGCGTAGTGTAGTATAATCTTCCTATTATAAACTAGCTTCTTGGTAAGAAGCGTAGTGCAGTATAATCTTCCTATTATAAACGCTCCTTTCATGTCTTGTTTAAAATACTCCACAACTTCCGCCAGTCTTTCTTGCCACTTCTTTTTTTAATTCTGACAAAGAGAGTTTGTTCAGAGGTGGGTTCTCTTCTAAACTTAAATTTAGGGTATTCCAGCCTTCCTCCCCCTCCTCTCTGACCAACACTAAGCCTCTCCTCTTGGTTATAACGGAACTGACACTACGCTTTATAAGGATAGTGATTAACGAAATGGATGGAAGTATGGTATTGCCTTGTATGATGAAGTATGGGTCATCACACAGTGTTACTGTGGTTCATCACAGTGTTACTGTGGGTCATCACACAGTGTTACTGTGGGTCATCACACACACTGTTACTGTGGGTCATCACACAGTTACTGTGGGTCATCACACACAGTTACTGTGGGTCATCACAGTGTTACTGTGGGTCATCACACAGTGTTACTGTGGGTCATCACACATAGTGTTACTGTGGGTCATCAGACACAGTGTTACTGTGGGTCATCACACAGTGTTTCTGTGGGTCATCACACAGTGTTACTGTGGGTCATCACACAGTGTTACTGTGGGTCATCACAGTGTTACTGTGGGTCATCGCACAGTGTTACTGTGGGCCATCACACACAGTGTTACCGTGGGTCATCACACAGTGTTACTGTAGGCCATCACACACAGTGTTACTGTGGGTCATCACACAGTGTTACTGTGGGTCTTCACACACACTGTTACTGTGGGTCATCACACACAGTGTTACTGTGGGTCATCACACACACTGTTACTGTGGGTCATCACACAGTGTTACTGTGGGTCATCACACACTGTTACTGTTGGTCATCACACACACTGTTACTGTGGCTCATCACACACAGTGTTACTGTGGGTCATCACACACAGTGTTACTGTGGGTCATCACAGTGTTACTGTGGGTCATCACACAGTGTTACTGTGGGTCATCACACACAGTGTTACTGTGGGTCATCACAGTGTTACTGTGAGTCATCACAGTGTTACTGTGAGTCATCACACAGTGTTAATGTGGGTCATCACACACAGTGTTACTGTGGGTCATCACACACACTGTTACTGTGAGTCATCACACAGTGTTACTGTGAGTCATCACACAATGTTACTGTGGGCCATCACACACAGTGTTACTGTGAGTCATCACACACTGTGTTACTGTGGGTCATCACACAGTGTTACTGTGGGTCATCACACAGTGTTACTGTGGGTCATCACACAGTGTTACTGTGAGTCATCACACAGTGTTACTGTGAGTCATCACACAGTGTTACTGTGAGTCATCACACAATGTTACTGTGGGCCATCACAGTGTTACTGTGAGTCATCACACAGTGTTACTGTGAGTCATCACACAGTGTTACTGTGAGTCATCACACAGTGTTACTGTGGGCCATCACACACAGTGTTACTGTGAGTCATCACACTGTTACTGTGGGTCAACACACATAGTGTTATTGTGAGTCATCACACAGTGTTACTGTGGGTCAACACACACAGTGTTATTGTGAGTCATCACACACAGTGTTACTGTGAGTCATCACACAGTGTTACTGTGAGTCATCACACAGTGTTACTGTGAGTCATCACACAGTGTTACTGTGGGTCATCACACACAGTGTTACTGTGAGTCATCACACAGTGTTACTGTGAGTCATCACACAGTGTTACTGTGAGTCATCACACAGTGTTACTGTGGGTCATCACACACAGTGTTACTGTGAGTCATCACACAGTGTTACTGTGAGTCATCACACAGTGTTACTGTGAGTCATCACACAGTGTTACTGTGGGCCATCACACACAGTGTTACTGTGAGTCATCACACAATGTTACTGTGGGTCAACACACACAGTGTTATTGTGAGTCATCACACAGTGTTACTGTGGGCCATCACACACAGTGTTATTGTGAGTCATCACACAGTGTTACTGTGGGCCATCACACACAGTGTTACTGTGAGTCATCACACAGTGTTACTGTGGGTCAACACACACATTGCTATTGTGAGTCATCACACAGTGTTACTGTGAGTCATCACACAGTGTTATTGTGAGTCATCACACAGTGTTACTGTGAGTCATCACACAGTGTTATTGTGAGTCATCACACAGTGTTACTGTGGGTCAACACACACAGTGTTATTGAGTCATCACACAGTGTTACTGTGAGTCATCACACAGTGTTATTGTGAGTCATCACACAGTGTTACTGTGAGTCATCACACAGTGTTATTGTGAGTCTTCACACAGTGTTACTGTGAGTCATCACACAGTGTTATTGTGAGTCATCACAGTGTTACTGTGGGTCAACACACACAGTGTTATTGTGAGTCATCACAGTGTTACTGTGAGTCATCACACAGTGTTATTGTGAGTCATCACAGTGTTACTGTGAGTCATCACACAGTGTTATTGTGAGTCATCACACAGTGTTACTGTGAGTCATCACACAGTGTTATTGTGAGTCATCACACAGTGTTACTGTGGGTCAACACACACAGTGTTATTGTGAGTCATCACACAGTGTTACTGTGAGTCATCACACAGTGTTATTGTGAGTCATCACACAGTGTTACTGTGAGTCATCACACAGTGTTATTGTGAGTCATCACAGTGTTACTGTGGGTCAACACACACAGTGTTATTGTGAGTCATCACACAGTGTTACTGTGAGTCATCACACAGTGTTATTGTGAGTCATCACACAGTGTTACTGTGAGTCATCATACAGTGTTATTGTGAGTCATCACACAGTGTTACTGTGAGTCATCACAGTGTTATTGTGAGTCATCACACAGTGTTACTGTGGGTCATCACACACAGTGTTACTGTGAGTCATCACACAGTATTACTGTGGGTCATCACACACAGTGTTACTGTGAGTCATCACACAGTGTTACTGTGGGTCATCACACACAGTGTTACTGTGAGTCATCACACAGTGTTACTGTGGGTCATCACACACAGTGTTATTGTGAGTCATCACATACACCATATTACTATAACTAGTGATAAAATATATATATTTTTTTTTTTTTTTGGTTGGGAATTTTTAATCATGCGATGTGTTTTGGTGTTGCGTCTTCCACTACAAAAACAATATAAAACTTGACTTGCCCTGGCAGTTGTACATGTTTGCCAGTAAGTTGCGAGTATGTTACACACTTCGAAAACAATATAAAAAAAACAGCTGATATATACACCTAGATGTGTCTTAGCAAAGATTTAGCAACCATAAAGTGACATGTTATTAACCACAACACACGCAGTACTAAAGATTCTTAATGCAGTTAAATACTAAACAAGTAGACACTGTAATAACATCTTTATGTCATGTTATGTAAAAGTATAAACGATTAGAATGAGCAGAGAGCAGTTTGGAAGACAAAAGGAATGTACTTGATACAGTATTACAAGGTAGGAAGCTCTATAAATAAGAAGAGCAGGCATGAGTAAGAGGGAGAGTGATAGGCTCAAACTGATACACGAACGACTGAAGAAGAGAAGGCAATAAACGACGGTGAGAAAGGAAGTATCAGAAGAGGTTAAGTCACCAACAGCGTCAAAGATTCTTGACTTATAACTCTGCTATTCCTGATATACATTAAGGACCTGCCGAGGAAACTGAATCCTCTGTATGTGTGTGTGTCTAAACTAAAATAACGAGACAGTTAATAAATGGAGAGAGCCAATAGAGGATTCAATAGGATTTTAACTGTTTGAAAGAGGACTCAGATAAGTGGCTAATGAAATTAAATCCAGATAAGTGCAAAGTAATGAGAAGGGTGGGGAACAGAAGACTAAAAAGTTTGAGACTGGTAATGCATCAAGAGAAAGATCTGGAGGTGTGCATCACACAGAGCAAATCACCGGAATCACATGTACGCCATATAACTTAGGTAGAATATGAGAAGTTATCTAACTTTAAACCTGCTTTCAGGAACCTTAACAAAAAATTATTTGAAACTTAAATCACAACGTTTGTCCAGCCTATTTTTAACTGTGTCGAAAATCACGGCATAAAAATTATAAAAATATATAGGCTATTATCCTCCGAACCTTCAGAATCAACCAAAGCGTCGACCACACCACCTGCAGTGTCAACAAAAGCGTCGACCACACCACCTGCAGTATCAACCAAGGTTTCAGAGCAAACAGTCTGCAGAAAGCACCATAAAAAGATCTTCAAGAAAGAGATCATAAATTTCCACACTGAGCAGTGAGAGAAGAGTGTGGGTCCAGTCCTGGCAGAATCAATCATTTGAGATGAAAATGAAAGTTGATGTTGGATGGGACTTCCGTTCTGCATTTCTTACCTCGCTGGCTATGCTGTGTCTATAAGTATTGTCTTTACCACACTACTCTCTTCAGCGTTTGTAATAACACTTGAGTTAATAACCCGTGGAGCAGCAGCGCTGATTATGGGGAAACTTCTGAGTGACACTAAACTATCACATTAACTTTCCCCTACCCTCAACCCCAACCCACCTCAGGGCGTACTGTGCTCCACCTGGTAGGCTCTAGAGCGTCATGTGCTCCACCTGGTAGGCAATAGGGCGTCCTGTGTTCCACCTGGTAGGCTCCAGGGGGTCCTGTGCTCCACCTGTTAGGCTCCAGGACATCCTGTGCTCCACCTGTTAGGCTCCAGGGCATCATGTGCTCCACCTGGTAGGCTCCAGGGTGTCCTGTGGTCCACCTGGTAGGCTCTAGGGCGTCCTACACCTGGTAGGCTCCAGGGCATCCTGTGCTTCACCTGGTAGGTTCCTGGGTGTCCTGTGCTCCACCTGGTAGGCTCCAGGGTGTCCAGTGCTCCACTGGGAAGAATATATGTGGAAATGAGCCACTCTGTCTTCACTACATTATACTAAAACCAGCTCTGGCATACTTTACATGACCTTCCTTCCCTACCCTCCCTCCCACCCTCTCTCCCTCTCTCTCTCTCTCTCTCTCTCTCTCTCTCTCTCTCTCTCTCTCTCTCTTTCTAGCAGCAGATGTGACCCCGTGACCCTTTGCACTCGCCAGAAAGCTGGCGAATGCAACGACCAACAGGAAGACGTATGAGAGCATAGCGTCGCACACTTAAAAAAAGCTATATATTTCTCGTGTAGTCCTAGCAATAACAGTAGCAGTAGTAGTAGTAACAGAAGTAGTAGTAGTAGTAGTAGTAGTCGTAGTAGTCGTAGTAGTCGTAGTAGTAGTAGTAGTAACAGAAGTAGTAGTAGTAGTAGTCGTAGTAGTAGTAGCAGTAGTAGTAGTAACAGAAGTAGTAGTAGTAGTAGTAGTAACAGAAGTAGTAGTAGTAGTAACAGAAGTAGTAGTAGTAGTAGTAACAGAAGTAGTAGTAGTAGTAACAGAAGTAGTAGTAGTAGTAGTAGTAACATAAGTAGTAGTAGTAGTAACAGAAGTAGTAGTAGTAGTAACAGAAGTAGTAGTAACAGAAGTAGTAGTAGTAGTAGTAACAGAAGTAGTAGTAGTAGTAGTAGTATTAGTAGTAGTAGTAGTAGTAGTAACAGAAGTAGTAGTAGTAGTAGTAACAGATGTAGTAGTAGTAGTAACAAGTAGTAGTAGTAGTAGTAGTAACAGATGTAGTAGTAGTAGTAACAGAAGTAGTAGTAGTAACAGAAATAGTAGTAGTAGTAGTAACAGTAGTAATAGTAGTCGCATTACGCCGCGCAATTACGACAAAACTTGTACACATTTTTTGTAAGAATTCCTGCAGCCATAGGACGCTCCGTAAAAAAGTTGTGTTGGAGGAATAAGAATAATTTAGAACATATAAATGGCACAGTAACTTACGAGGTGTACCAACAAAAAATATATACGGTATATATATAACTTGTCGGAGGAACGTCTCAACTTGACGCAACAACATCGTCACAACTATGGCTGCCAGGAAGGAAAAGCAATGTGGAATTGACACTACGCTAGAACCGAAAGGTTAAACAACGATTTACATTATGAAATATTACAATTACAACACACACACACACACACACACACACACACACACACACACACACATGCAAGTGACGCTATTTGTTCGTAAAAATAAATACAAGAAATAACTGGGTAAAAATTATTATCTAATAAAAGTTATTTACCATTATCAGACTAAAACCAACTAACATTTCACTGGCAATGCTAAATATGCGGACTTGTTATTAAAGTATGGTTGACATTTATGACACGCTGTAAGATACACACAGCCTAGCAAGATCCCCTGCAAGCAGGTGGCCCCGATATATGTTTGATGAGGCTCCAGAATTTTTCTATCCCAGGAGTCTGGTCTAGGGCCAGTCTCGTCTGGTGCTTACCCGGTCATTCAGGCTGTTGTTGCTGGCAGCCCGTAGGCCCACATATCGATCACAGCCTGGCTGATCTGGGGCCTGGTAAAGATACTTGTCCAGCAGTGTTTCTGATACTTTTTGGTAAGACACTGAATAGTCTGGGGCCACGGATGTTGATACAATGTTCTCTTATTGTGCCCACAGTGCCTCTACTTTTCACTGGGCATATTTTGTACTTCCTCCCGTATCTCTCACTCCAGTATATTGTTATGGCAGTGTGCAGGTTTAAGACAAGGCTCTCAAGCGGCATAAAAACACAACATGTAACACAAGGTTTTATTGGGACGAGTCTTTACTCAGGGTAGAGCTTTATTACTAATAATTTAATAAAGTTCTGCCCCGAGTGAAACAATAAAACATTGTTCTACATACTATGTATGTGCAGTTGTATACATTCAACTGACTCTTACTCATTATTACGCTCATCACATCTGCCAATAAACTCAATAAAATAAAGTTAATAAACCCTGGCGAGAATGAGAAAGGTGCCGAGTGAGGATGATGAGAACCATTGCCTAAAAGTGATCTAAACTCAGAGAATGATTAGCCTGTTTAAAAGGAATTATTTCCCTGGCGAGAGACCTGTACCACTTAAACGAATTGCAGCAGCACTACCACCACCCCAACCAGTTCCACAACCACCCCCACCACCAGCACCACCTCCACCAGCACCAGTAGCACCACCACCACCAGTACCACTACCACTGCCACCTGCATCACAACTACCACCAGCACCTGCACAACCACCACATCCACCACTACCACGACCACTTCCACCAATTTATGTTTCAACTCCTTTCACAATATATATGTATATATATTTATGTAAGACTAGCTACGGGGGGGGGGAATCTTTAATTAAAGTACTTTCACAATAGATATATCCTGTATGTGGATGATCCACTATAACAATGTAACTTCTTACGTCACATGACCTGTTCCCAGCTATTGCATGCTTAGGGCTGGCTATTAACTATCTACTAGTTACTCTACCTCATGCTATCTGCAAAACTGTGAAGCCTAGCCCACCCGACCCCACATGGGGTGGGGTGTGGAGGGACCGGTGGGTGGTGGGCATTTGGCTCGGCCTCTTTCTCACGTTACCATACTCTGGAAAAACTTCCCCTCATTTCTCCAGGTGCTGCTTTTGCAACACTGCACAGCTCCTTATGATGCACTGAGAAGTGTGCAACTACTTGAGCTTAAGATTTCCACCCCCTGTGGCTTGTCTTGCATTGTTAAGATCGCCTGCCTAAGATTGTTTTTACACACACACACACACACACACACACACACACACACACACACACACACACACACACCTTTTCTTCCTCTCTTGCTCCCATCCTGTCCCCCTCGCTATATATATTGGATCTCTCACTCTTTTAAAAAGTGTGACTTTATAAATGGTCTAAGTCGGATCAAAACGTCGTCGTAACCTCCTCTCTCTCCTATTGGCTGGCTATTTGTGTTTTGTTCCAGTCCCGGTATTGTGCCATTTTGTTCTTTAATTTCTGTAATGTTTATGCCATCCGTGCTTGAACTAAAGTGTCCACCGTTGTCTTAAACTGGCTTTGTAAATACAAACTTTAAGGCTCATCACGGACTGGACAGGCACCTAAAGCCAGTTCCTGACTAGCCAGGCTGTGGCTCATACGTCGGTTTACGTGCGGCCAGCATTAACAGCCTCGTTAATCAGACCCTGATCCACCATGAGTCCTAGTCATGGACCGGTCCTCGGGGGCGTTGACCCCCCCCAAACCCTCTCCAGGTATAATCCATTTTTTGTCAAATTTGGCAGAGTTGCTTCTACACACAATACGTTAAAAATAATAAAAGGGTTAGAGAGCAATCTTTTTTCTTCTTATAACCCTTGTGTCCCTCGCTGATCTGCCGTAAATGCCTTCCAGTCAGCCAAGAGCAGCCTAGCAAGTAGCCAGTTAAGAGTGAACCAGTCTTCTCTGCAGCCCACCAGTCCTTTATCCTGCCGGCCAGTCTTCCGTCCAAAACAACAGCATTTTTTTTTCCATCAGATCGGCATTCTATTCAGCAAACTAGCATTCTAGCCAGCAATCCAGCCTTCTATTCAACAACCCAGCCTTCCATCCAGCCTGTGGTAAGTGTGCCTACCCACCTACCAACCCACCCACCAACCCACCTTTCCTCCGCCACCACTGCATTAGGGCAATCGTTAAGGCATTGTTCCCCAGGTATTTACACCAACGGCACTGTGCGCCCGAAAGCGGTGCTGTGCTGCTGCTGGTGACGGTGCACCTACTGACAGTACTGCTAGTAGTAGTAGTAGTAGTAGATTACCACTGCATTACAAAGTATACAATACGCAGATAGCCCAGAAGAAGCACACCGTCAGTTGTGCGTTTGTAACTTGCATAATCCAAGTTAGTCCTCCGCGGTATGGTTTTCTGTCGAATGCTTTCTTACGGTCTAAGACGATGCAATTTATCCATCCATATCTCTCTGGAAGAACCCCAACCTACAGCACAGCATTGTTATGCCAGCCTGGAACACAGCACAGCAGTGATTGTTATGCCAGTCTGGAACACAGCACAGCAGTGATTGTTATGCCAGCCTGGAACACAGCACAGCAGTGATTGTTATGCCAGTCTGGAACACAGCACAGCAGTGATTGTTATGCCAGTCTGGAACACAGCACAGCAGTGATTGTTATGCCAGCCTGGAACACAACCCAGTAATTATTATGCCAGCCTGGAACACACAACACAGCAGCCACTCTTATGCCAGCCTGGATAACAACTAGAGTGTGCCAAAGTATAGGTATCGAAGAATATCTGCCAATATTGACGTTATCTGTTATAGGTGTCAGCAAAACTTTTCGTATCTCCCATCACTAAATGCAGTTATGATGTGCACCACAACAGTGCTATAACATGATGTACCGGAAGAGGCAGGTGGAGCAAGTCAGGTAGAGCGAATCAGGTGGAGCAAGTCAGGTGGAGCGAATCAGGTGGAGCAAATCAGGTGGAGCGAATCAGGTGGAGCGAGTCTGGTGGAAGATAATAAAACCTGAGGATCACAAAAAGCGACAACACAGTGGTACAGGTGTTAGGTGACGCCAGAAGACATCAGGATGGTCAACCAAGTGCAACAGTGAAAGGAAACACTGGTGTTACAGTGAGAGGAAACACTGGTGTTACAGTGAGAGGAAACACTGGTGTTACAGTGAGAGGAAACACTGGTGTTACAGTGAGCGGAAACACTGGTGTTACAGTGCGAAGAAACACTGTTGTGTTACAGTGAGAGGAAATACTGGTGTTACAGTGAGAGGAAACACTGGTGTGTTACAGTAAGAGAAAACACTGGTGTGTTACAGTGAGAGGAAGTAACAGAGACGGCATACGGCACGTATGCCGTATTCTATTCAAGATTGATGGACTGACCACATCGACTCAAGGTTGAGGGACTGATTACCTCATTCTCCTCCTGTTCTTCAAGATTCTCCTTTGTATGGACTGATGAAGCCACTATGTGGCGAAACGTTTCCTCAATAAAGATACCCAAGAGTTGCACATGTGTCTAATTTATCAACATGTCGGTTCTCTGAACCATTCATCTACAAGAGACAAGGATGGTTGAGTGTTGTGTAGAGAGGCAGGGATGGTTGAGTGTTGTGTAGAGGCAGGGATGGTTGAGTGTTGTGTAGAGGCAGGGATGGTTGAGTGTTGTGTAGAGGCAGGGATGGTTGAGTGTTGTGTAGAGGCAAGGATGGTTGAGTGTTGTGTAGAGAGGCAGGGATGGTTGAGTGTTGTGTAGAGAGGCAGGGATGGTTGAGTGTTGTGTAGAGGCAGGGATGGTTGAGTGTTGTGTAGAGGCAGGGATGGTTGAGTGTTGTGTAGAGGCAGGGATGGTTGAGTGTTGTGTAGAGGCAGGGATGGTTGAGTGTTGTGTAGAGAGGCAGGGATGGTTGAGTGTTGTGTAGAGAGGCAGGGATGGTTGAGTGTTGTGTAGAGGCAGGGATGGTTGAGTGTTGTGTAGAGAGGCAGGGATGGTTGAGTGTTGTGTAGAGGCAGGGATGGTTGAGTGTTGTGTAGAGGCAGGGATGGTTGAGTGTTGTGTAGAGAGGCAGTGATGGTTGAGTGTTGTGGAGAGAGGCAGGGATGGTTGAGTGTTGTAGAGAGAGGCAGGGATGGTTGAGTGTTGTAGAGAGAGGCAAGGATGGTCGAGTGTTGTAGAGAGAGGCAGGGATGGTTGAGTGTTGTGTAGAGGCAGGGATGGTTGAGTGTTGTAGAGAGAGGCAGGGATGGTTGAGTGTTGTAGAGTGAGGCAGTGATGGTTGAGTGTTGTAGAGAGAGGCAGGGATGGTTGAGTGTTGTGGAGAGAGAGGCAGGGATGGTTGAGTGTTGTAGAGAGAGGCAGGGATGGTTGAGTGTTGTGGAGAGAGGCAGTGATGGTTGAGTGTTGTGGAGAGAGGCAGGGACGGTTGAGTGTTGTAGAGTGAGGCAGTGATGGTTGAGTGTTGTAGAGAGAGGCAGGGATGGTTGAGTGTTGTGGAGAGAGGCAGGGACGGTTGAGTGTTGTAGAGTGAGGCAGGGATGGTTGAGTGTTGAAGAGTGAGGCAGGGATGGTTGAGTGTTGTAGAGAGAGGCAGGGATGGTTGAGTGTTGTGGAGAGAGAGGCAGGGATGGTTGAGTGTTGTAGAGTGAGGCAGGGATGGTTGAGTGTTGTAGAGTGAGGCAGGGATGGTTGAGTGTTGTAGAGTTGGGCAGGGATGGTTGAGTGTTGTAGAGTGAGGCAGGGATGGTTGAGTGTTGTAGAGTGAGGCAGGGATGGTTGAGTGTTGTAGAGAGAGGCAGGGATGGTTGAGTGTTGTGGAGAGAGGCAGGGATGGTTGAGTGTTGTGTAGAGGCAGGGATGGTTGAGTGTTGTGTAGAGGCAGGGATGGTTGAGTGTTGTAGAGAGAGGCAGGGATGGTTGAGTGTTGTAGAGTGAGGCAGGGATGGCTGAGTGTTGTAGAGAGAGGCAGGGATGGTTGAGTGTTGTGTAGAGGCAGGGATGGTTGAGTGTTGTGTAGAGGCAGGGATGGTTGAGTGTTGTAGAGAGAGTCAGGGATGGTTGAGTGTTGTAGAGTGAGGCAGGGATGGTTGAGTGTTGTAGAGTGAGGCAGGGATGGTTGAGTGTTGTGGAGAGAGGCAGGGATGGTTGAGTGTTGTGGAGAGAGGCAGGGATGGTAGAGTAAACAGACAAGATGATAGTGATGGCTGAGGCAGAAAAACAAGATGTGTTTTTACTGGACCTGATACTCTCCCACCCACTGACACCCTCCCACCCACTCTCCATCCTCAACCCCAGAACAGGTACGGAATATTTGGCCATAGTTCATGACCTTGGCAGTTGTTGCCTGTTTGACCTTGACATGTGCCGCAGGAACCAGCTCTCAGTAATCGATACTTATCTACATACATTTTGATGTCGTGAAACTGCACAGCATCCCTGCTCTCACTACTAAGTCACGATAGTAGCAGAGTTTTAATTCACGTTCCTCGCTTTATCTTGTTAATACTCGACTCTCAACTCACGGACAATACAGTCTCAGCTGACCTCTAAGGTTTACCTTTATCTTCGGTATATCTTTGATGAGTTTAGTTGTTTTTTTCCTCCCGGAGCCTGGCCTTGGATCAGGCTTGTCTGGTGTTTGCCTGGTGAACCAGGCTGTTGCTTCTGGCCCCGCTGGTCAATATATCCATCAAAGCCGGTCTGATCTGTCATTTAGTGAAGATACCTGTCCAGTTTCCTCTTGAAGACTTCTTCACTAGTCCCAACAGTGTTTCTGACATATTCTGGTAAGATAGTGAATAGTCTTGGACCACGGATGTTGATACAAGGATATTTTTTGTGTGTGTGTGTCCACAGTACCCCTGTTTTTCAATGGGAATATTTTACACTTTCTCCCGTTCCGTTCACTCCAGTATGTTGTTATGACAGTGTGCGGGCTTGGGACGAGGCCCTCAATTCCTCAAGGCTTACTTGTGCAAGATTCACACTGGCACTACAGGTGTACTCATCCATCATAGTTCACACATGTGCTGACCATAAATAATATTTCCATTTACTGACAGGGATTAATAAAGCAGTTAAGAGACAATCGTACATTCTTATATTTTATCTCTTGATGTTCATAGTAATCATCGCCCTCGTGGCCAGGTCTCGCACCCGGCCTCTTAAACTGGGAAAATGCTAAAGGAAATGATACAGGAATAAGAATCTTTATGGAACACTGAAAAAAAAAAAGACTAGCAATCCTGAGTGAAAAACGTACGTACGTACGTATGTGTGTGTACTCACCTAACTGAGGCTGCGGGTGTGTGTGTGTGTGTGTGTGTGTGTGTGTGTGTGTGTGTGTGTGTGTGTGTGTGTGTGTGTGTGTGTGTGTGTGTGTGTGTGTGTGTGTGTGTGTGTGTATAAAATCGAGTTTCAGCTTCTGGCTAAATCTTTTCGCTGGTACACCCCATACCAGCCACACACTACCAGGGGTACACCCCATACCAGCCACACAACCTGGGGTACACCCCACACCAGCCACACAACCTGGGGTACCTGGTTACCTGGATGTTACACATCATACCAGCCACACAACCTGGGGTACACCCCATACCAGCCACACAACCTGGGGTACACCCCATACCAGCCACACACTACCTGGGGTACACTCCATACCAGCCACACAACCTAGGGTACCTGGTTACCTGGAGGTTACACATCATACCAGCCACACAACCTGGGGTACACCCCATACCAGCCACACAACCTGGGGTACCTGGTTACCTGGAGGTTACACATCATACCAGCCACGCAACCTGGGGAACACCCCACACCAGCCACACACTACCTGGGGTACACCCCATACCAGCCACACAACCTGGGGTACCTGGTTACCTGGAGGTTACACATCATACCAGCCACACAACCTGGGGTACACCCCATACCAGCCACACAACCTGGGGTACACCCCATACCAGCCACACACTACCTGGGGTACACTCCATACCAGCCACACAACCTAGGGTACCTGGTTACCTGGAGGTTACACATCATACCAGCCACACAACCTGGGGTACACCCCACACCAGCCACACACTACCTGGGGTACACCCCATACCAGCCACACAACCTGGGGTACCTGGTTACCTGGAGGTTACACATCATACCAGCCACACAACCTGGGGTACCTGGTTACCTGGAGGTTACACATCATACCAGCCACACAACCTGGGGTACACCCCATACCAGCCACACAACCTGGGGTACACCCCATACCAGCCACACACTACCTGGGGTACACCCCATACCAGCCACACAACCTGGGGTACACCCCATACCAGCCACACACTACCTGGGCTACACCCCATACCAGCCACACACTACCTGGGGTACACCCCATACCAGCCACACACTACCTGGGGTACACCCCATACCAGCCACACACTACCTGGGGTACACCCCATACCAGCCACACAACCTGGGGTACACCTCACACCATCCATACACAACCTGTGGTACACCTCCCACCTTCCTTACACAACCTGTGGTACACCTCACACCTTCCATACACAACCTGGGGTACACCTCACACCATCCATACACAACCTGTGGTACACCTCACACCTTCCATACACAACCTGGGGTACACTTCACACCTTCCATACACAACCTGTGGTACACCTCCCACCTTCCATACACAACCTGTGGTACACCTCACACCTTCCATACACAACCTGGGGTACACCTCACACCATCCATACACAACCTGTGGTACACCTCACACCTTCCATACACAACCTGGGGTACACTTCACACCTTCCATACACAACCTGGGGTACACCTCCCACCTTCCATACACAACCTGTGGTACACTTCACACCTTCCATACACAACCTGTGGTACACTTCGCACCTTCCATACACAAACTATGGTACACCTCACACCTTCCATACACAACCTGGGGTACACCTCACACCATCCATACACAACCTGTGGTACACCTCACACCTTCCATACACAACCTGTGGTACACCTCACACCTTCCATACACAACCTGTGGTACACCTCCCACCTTCCATACACAACCTGTGGTACACCTCCCACCTTCCATACACAACCTGTGGTACACCTCACACCTTCCATACACAACCTGTGGTACACTTCGCACCTTCCATACACAAACTATGGTACACCTCACACCTTCTATACACAACCTGGGGTACACCTCACACCATCCATACACAACCTGTGGTACACCTCACACCTTCCATACACAACCTGTGGTACACCTCACACCATCCATACACAACCTGTGGTACACCTCACACCTTCCATACACAACCTGTGGTACACCTCACACCTTCCATACACAACCTGGGGTACACCTCACACCATCCATACACAACCTGGGGTACACCTCACACCTTCCATACACAACCTGTGGTACACCTCACACCTTCCATACACAACCTGTGGTACACCTCACACCTTCCATACACAACCTGTGGTACACCTCACACCTTCCATACACAACCTGTGGTACACCTCACACCTTCCATACACAATCTGTGGTACACCTCACACCTTCCATACACAACCTGTGGTACACCTCACACCTTCCATACACAACCTGTGGTACACTTCACACCTTCCATACACAACCTGGGGTACACTTCACACCTTCCATACACAACCTGGGGTACACTTCACACCTTCCATACACAACCTGGGGTACACTTCACACCTTCCATACACAACCTGTGGTACACCTCACACCTTCCATACACAACCTGTGGTACACCTCCCGCCTTCCATACACAACCTGTGGTACACTTCACACCTTCCATACACAACCTGTGGTACACCTTACACCTTCCATACACAACCTGTGGTACACTTCACACCTTCCATACACAACCTGTGGTACACTTCACACCTCCCATACACAACCTGGGGTACACTTCACACCTTCCATACACAACCTGTGGTACACTTCACACCTCCCATACACAACCTGTGGTACACTTCACACCTCCCATACACAACCTGGGGTACACTTCACACCTTCCATACACAACCTGGGGTACACCTTACGTCGTGATACACAACTGAAATTCTATCGCTGTGCACATTCACATTACTACTTTGAAAACGTGATGTGGATGCTGTACAGAAGACATCACCTGACACATCCTAGAGATGGAGTACTTAGACCTCAGATAAGACACTGACAAACATATCTCTCATTCAACCATTAAACAAGAAATATTTATGTGTATTAATGAAGCTGGTGAGATACTTACTACTTTGCTTGAAGCTGGAGTCACATACCCAGGTGATGCAGAGATCACCATCTGTATCATTAACAAAGCTGCACCTGCAAGTCACAGAAATAATGATGTATTTTGGTTACCTGAGTTTATTCTGGAGTGAAGAGTGTCGAGGTCACGGCGGGTGAGCATGAGCAGTCTGAGTGCTGCTGCCACTCCCACCAGAGTTGTCAGTAAGAGCAGCAGTGTGCATGCCCCTGGCAGACACGCCCATATTCCTCCCTGGCGCCCACTGCCCAGCATGCGCTTGCCCAGAACCGCCACGCCCGAGAAGTCAGCCTCGGGGTCTTCAGAGTCTGAGCGGAGAAGGTCGTGATGTGAGGCAGAGGAAGACTTGCGGCGGACCTTGTCTTCAGGTACGAGGGCATCCAGCTCCTTCCTCTTGCGCCGCAGCTTCTTATGACCACCTACGCCCACGCCCGAGCCTACCACGCCTGCGCATGACTCGCCGTGACTCATGGTGGCCGCACGATACTTTAGCACGAGGGAAATTGTGCCAAGGTTGTGGCCAGCGCGGCTTGATTCATGTATTGTGGCCACACGTTTTAACACTATCACAACATGTATTACCAGTCAACACATTGTCAAACTTCTCATATTAATACATTATTTTCAACTATAAGCCTTCGATCTGTTTCGCTCAAGTGTAAAGTTACTAATACTGACTGTTGGGGTTACGTAGGTACTTCAAACACTGTAACACTTCAATAATGTTGAGAGATCTGCTGACAGCTGCCGGGACCCTCGATGCACCACTTGACACTTTTAGGACCAAACTCTTCTTGGGAAACAGAAAGAGAACACTGCACTACCACGTGAGGTGAGGACGTACACTAACAGCCCGTGTGAGGTGGGTGGGACACACCATCCGCGTGAGGTGAGACACACACACCACCTGCGTGAGGTGGGTGGGACACACACCACCCGCGTGAGGTGGGTGGGACACACCGCCCGAGTGAAGTGGGTGGGACACACCGCCCGTGAGTGTGACACACACCACCCGTGTGAGGTGGGCGGAGAGATTCCCACCACCCACCGTCTCGGCCACAACTCAACTTCCGCTATGTCCCTTCAGTTGGACAAAGTTTGTGGCCAGAGCCGATAATGTTGATTCTTTCGTCCTTCCTCCGCCTCTTCAAATACTCTCAGAAAGTCGACTCTGAGAACTTGAGCAGTGATACGTTTCTTCTCACCAACTACGAGCACCAACAGTCCACTTGGCCTGTTTCAACTGGCGAAATGTTTCTCTACACAAACTATTTCACTTAAGCAAACAGTTTAACGATGCGTGTCAAGTTCTTCAGCCCTCACGGTGTTAATGTTAAAATTTGTCTCAGTGTCGGTGAAGTATCTACGTCGCTCACACGTCACTAGTGTCCCCAGAGTGACCGAGAGTGATCACTGTTACGTAGCAATAAGATCATTTTCTGGCTGCTATTATTACACATGTGTGTAGGCCGAGTCCAACTGGGAAGGCATTGGAGGAGCGATGACGAGGTAGTGTAGCACGAGGCTGTATGTACCACACTTGGCATTGCTGGTTTCTGCTGCTTCTTGCACACCACTTCTTGTTATCACACTCTCACACTCTTTAAAGTCATTTTCTACACCTGAAAATAATTTACATTTTAAAACCCAAACCACATCAGAGATCCCACCCTAAGGCGATAATTATATACACGTATTCTTAACATATTTTTTTTTCTAATTACGTAAGATGGGGTCCACCTCTAGTGGAAGTTGTGGGACACAGTCTCGGAGAAGTGGAAAAAAAGGCTTCGAGGAAAAATATTTAGATTTCTTCCTGAAGCCATTTGAATATTCTACTTCTGATAAGACAGTGATGGAGTGAATGATGATGAAAGTTTTCCTTTTTCGGGCCACCCTGCTTTGGTGGGAGACGGCCGATGTGTTAATATATATATATATATATATATATATATATATATATATATATATATATATATATATATATATATATATATATATATATATATATATATATATATGTCGTGCCGAATAAGTAAAACTGGTTAATTAGTAAGAACTCATTTAATATTAAGACCATTCTAAAAATTTCTCTTATACATTTAAAGATGTATTTTTTTAATTTATGTTAATATAAAAATTAATGATTTTGTACCAAAAGAACCTTAGGAAACTTATCTAACCTTATTATAAAAAGCGCAATTTTATTCAGCCTAATCCAACCAAATATATTTTATATAATTTTACGATAATTTAATAATAAACAAACACAATGAAATACATGTATATGTTTTCCTTCTCTCTCAAATATCGTAACATATAGTGTAAACCTGTTATATGGCACTGACAGGATGTAGTTAAAGATACAAGAGCAATTATTTTGGACACTTACTCTACCAAGTGAGCTCATAACTGCTTAGCTCACCTGGCCTCACAAAACTTCAGCCTATCTAACATGCACCATTCCTATTTGAAGCCCCGTGCATGTTTGGAGTGAACAAGGTCTCAGGGCCGAAACGTTTCCAAGAAAATGTCCGAGCTGTTTGCTCGTGTATCATATCAAACTTTGTCGAAGAAAAAGTAGGAACCGACGAGAATATGAGTGGAGTGATTGAATGGAATTAAAGCAAGGAGGAGGATGATTATGATCTGCCAATTCGCCTACTCGGTATGCTTCTTGTGGTCGACAATGATTGGTGGCAGCAGTGCCAGTACTTCCGGCAATATTGAGGTGTCAGTTCTGAGTTCTCTGACCTTCTATGGAAATAAATGGCAGTCGAATATTAATTTAGCTATATTGCTCAGGTATCTTCTTCGCCCTAGGACAGTTATAAGCTTCCACTCTGGTGAATGGAAAAAGTTGGGATTCAGGTTGTAAGTACTTAGATATTTGGGGCACAATTTGCGAATTCTCATTGTACGTTTGTGTGTGGGACAAGATCACCTCCATGGCTATCACGGCACAAGTTCAGAGTGGAGTGCTAGCGTGTCTTTACCAAGGTGCTACCAATGATGTGTAGAGGCAATGGCTTCTCAGCCTGCCCACCCAACCCACCCCATTATTCATACTAACCCACCATACTATTCACACCAACACAGCACATTGTTCACCCCACCCCACCACTGTTCACCCCGACCCACCACTGTTCACCCCAACCCACCACAGTATTCACCCCAACACACCGCTGTTCACCCCAACACACCACACTGTTCACCTCAACTCACCACACTGTTCACACTAACCCATCACACTGTTTTCACCAACACAGCACACTATTCACCCCAACACACACACACAATACTCACCCCACAAGAGCAACATTTGCATGATAACACAATCAGCCACCAGCATATCATACACCGTAAAACCCGACGCTTCCCTCCTTGGACCTCATAACACCCCCTCCCCCTCCCCTTTGGACATCAACACTTCCCTTCCCTTTGAAAAACAAGCCCCCCCCCCTTTCCACTGAGCACCTCCTCCTTTTCTTTGGCTACAAACCCCCTTCTCCATGGAGTTATCCCACCCTCCTTACAGCACAACTTTCATAAACAATCAGTATAAAGTGAAGGTGTGTGTTAGCAAGTGACAACTACTACATGTACTTCAACCTATACAAAAATTATACACCAAACAAGAGTAAGATGAAAGTGAATTATTCACTACAAAATACATAAGAATATCAGGGGATATATGTAAACCAAATGTGGGTAAGGGTCGTTTTATGCATGAAGTCTTAGAATATTCGAAGATATTGAACCCAGATTCCGTACATTCAAACAAGACTAAGATACTAGTGGTTACAAGTTTTTAACAAATTTTTAAATTACACAACCAAATGTAAAACAGAAAGTGACGTTCCATGCCGGGGCCGCTGGCAGGGTGTGGAGGAGCTGATTATTTAAAGTAAGGATTTTAAGAGGATAACAAGATAACCACACTGTACAGCTGCCTTACACTCTACGCGCCACACTCTATTGCTTCTCAGATAATTTAAATACAATTATTACTGTAATATTCAGTGTTTGTGTGAAACTGCTGTCATTTATTTCTAAAAATCAGAACCTTGTAATGGTTTCATGTGTTGGTCTTTGTGTAAGAAGATAAATATAACGAAACATTTTAACGTAACGAAAGACAGTAGTCTCAGTACGCCGGGTCACCATTTGGAAAAGACCCGGACCGGGACAAGATAGGATAGGATAGGATAGGATTTCGTTCGGATTTTTAACCCCGGAGGGTTAGCCACCCAGGATAACCCAAGAAAGTCAGTGCGTCATCGAGGACTGTCTAACTTATTTCCATTGTGGTCCTTAATCTTGTCCCCCAGGATGCGACCCACACCAGTCGACTAACACCCAGGTACCTATTTGCTGCTAGGTGAACAGGACAACAGGTGTAAGGAAACGTGTCGAATGTTTCCACCCGCCGGGAATCGAACCCGGGCCCCTCCGTGTGTGAAGCGGGAGCTTTAGCCACCAGGCCACCGGGTCACCTACAACAACAACAGTAGTCTCAGTAGTAATAATTATACTGCACCAATGCTCTATACTCTCCTTGTCTAGTTAATTTTCCTGCGCGTTTATAAATACTACCACAAGATATTTTTCTGCGCTCTAGAAAGCAACTCACTAGTAACTTTTTTTTTTTCAGCCTTTAACGTGATATATACTAACATCTATTACCCGCCTGCCCCCCATCCTCTCAAGACTTACCCTAACACCCCTCCAACTAAATAGATTCAGACACCCTTCCCATCCTACATGGACCACATATTCCTTTATGGACTCCAACACTCTCCTCATTGGATCGGGACACTATATACCCTTCCCTCCCCACCCCTAAGAGAAGAGATGTGGTGGCAGTTAGTGGGAGCCGCGCGGCGAGGTACTTGACTAGGGCCAAGAGATGGCACTACCACCTAATAACCCGCACCCCCCCCCCCCATCACCAGTCTCCCCCCCCACCACCACCACAAAAGAAATCTCCGTGTGGGGAGTTTTATCTATTTTAATATCTTGTTTACTCTTTGAAGAAAGAGATTCTACTCTCGTTCTGGGAAGTGTTTGTGTTTAACATTCGCTTGTGCGGTACAGAACACAGCATATCTTCATAATATCCGGAAGAGCACTATAAATATGGCGGAAGATGATGGGTAGGAGGAGAAAGAGCGGACAGTGACCACTGAGAGAACCAGATGGTCACAACCCGGCTATCTAGGAAAACATATGCATGGAGAGAGAGATCCCGCCGGTGGCCAATCAAAGAAGGAATGGCAGAATTTTGGAAATCTTGGAGGTCCAGAAAGGGATCTGGAAAGCTGGGACTTAGAAGGAAGAGGAGGAGGGATCTACAGAGTGGCCACTGATGAAAGAGAGAGAGAGAAAAAAAAACTGAGGATTCGGAATAGGAAAAACTGAAAAGAACAAGGAAAACCGATTACTTTTCGGAAGACAGACAGATGGCATTGTGAACTTATGAATATTGAAGTGCTATGGCCAGTAATGTGATAGACGGGGACACGAGAGGTTGAGATATGCCTGTGATGGGTGTCCAGAGCTTTCCTACATTTTAAGTCTGTCCTGAGAACAGGTTTTCCTGGTAACTGCCTCATTAGTCACTATACGGCTAGAAAAAAAACCCCAGCAGGCTCACATAGTCATTACACAGTGACAAATCAGGCACCTCCTGTAGCACCTTGTTTAGTTACCTACATTTCCTATATCTGCTGGAAGAAGGTGGAATGTTGTGCACCACAGATGTTGACAAAGCTGTGTGTTACATTATTAAAGGGGTGTAAGAGTGTACAGGGGTGGTGTTACATTATTAAAGGGGTGTAAGAGTGTACAGGTGGTGGTGTTGCACTATGATACGGGGGTAACTGTACAGGTGATGGTGTTACACTATGATAGAAGAGTAAGAGTGTACAGACACTACATCTGTCTTTGTTAACACCTGCCAGCAAGTGTTAACTTGATGTGTATTATTTAACGCTTGCTTGCAACACCTGCACCATTCCTGGAATATCCCTGCAAGAAGCCTGTAACATGCAAAACATCTGCAACACACTAGTAACACCCTTGTAACACACAAGTTAGAAACACCAAATCCAGGGGATTTCTGGGACTGGCTATTTTTTATTTTACTGATTTTTTTGTGCCACAAGAAAACTAACTTTGTGGGAAGGAATTTCACCTCAAAATTCTTTTCTCTGAGGCCAGGTTCTGGTAACTAATTTTGCATGAGAGAGAAGTTCCCAATTAATACCAGGAATACAGGTTATTGGCCAGGTACACAGGTACAGGTTGCTGGCTGGGTACACAGGTACAGGTTGCTGGCCGGGTACACAGGTACAGGTTGCTGGCCGGGTACACAGGTACAGGTTGCTGGCCCGGTACACAGGTACAGGTTGCTAGCCGGGTACACAGGTACAGGTTGCTGGCCAGGTACACAGGTACAGGTTGCTGGCCAGGTATACAGGTACAGGTTGCTGGCCAGGTACACAGATACAGGTTGCTGGCTGGGTACACAGGTACAGGTTGCTGGCCGGGTACACAGGTACAGGTAGCTGGCCAGGTACACAGGTACTTTGACTTTTTTGGATTATCCTAGGTAAACTACACATATGCTGCTATGTATGATAATTTATGTAAGTATATTCATATGTACCTGAGTAAACTTACCTGATCTCAAACACTCTCACCCAAAATATGTGCCACAACAAGCAAGGTACCTTTGATATACCTTCGACGGGTTTTGAGTTTTCCTACTCCCACAGCGCGACCCTGGGCTAGGCTTGTCTGGTACTTGCCTGGTCAACCCGGTTATTGATGCTGGCGGCCCGCTGGCTCACATATCACATCACAGCCTGATTGATCCAGCACATACCGGAAACACTTGTCCAGTTTTCTCCTGAAGACTTCTACACTGATTCCAGTAGTGTTTCGGATATCTTCTGCTAAGACATTCACTACTCTGGAACCACGGATGTTGATACAACGTTCATTTGTGCCCGTGGCGCCCCTGTTTTTCGCTAATTTAATTTTATATTCTCTCCCATATCTTTCACTCCATTATCTTGTTATGGTAATTTGCAGATTTGAAAGTAATCCCTCAGATATCTTCCACGTATATATTATCATGTATCTCTCTCTCTCTCTCTCTCTCTCTCTCTCTCCCCTCTGCTACAGCGAGTACATATTTAAAACACTGAAGCATTGATAGTAATTTTATGACCTAGGGGGGAGTTAGAACTCATGGCGAGTAAGTCGTAAAACTCCAGGCCGGTGCGTAAGCCACTGAGTTTGCTGGCCCAGTGGCTTACTCGCTGGCCTGGAATTTTACGACTCACTCGCCATGGGTTCTAACCCAACCCGTACCGTGGTCTGCTAGTAATTCCAATACGTCATTAGTTCTGTGTCGCAAATGATCTCTGTATCTGTTCCAGCTCTGATATTTCTCTTGCCCTAAATGGATCGGTCATCTCTGAACAGTAATCTAAGAGAAAGAGCACAAATTATTTGAATAGTGTCACCACTGGCACAACTTTTCTCGTTTGGAAAATTTTCAGTATCCAGCCTGTCAATTACCTGGCTCCAACACTGTCACTGCGGATGTGGCTCACACAGGTATTACGCTTCTGGCCTACGATCTCCACAAACTTTAATGGTATTGTATCTGGATAACATTAGTACAGAGCTGACGAACGTGGAGAAGAATTTTCCGCAGATTTTATGTCACAGAGGGATGATTAGGTGTTGTTGATGCAATGATTCACTGTCAGAGGTTGATGTAAGGATGATAATGTAATGATGATGATGCAAGAATGAAAACGTAATAATTAAGACATTAGAATTAAGACTTGAGGTTCTTGTTAGGATGTTGACGTAAGAAAATTACCATTAAAATGATGACGTAAGGATAATAAAGTTAACCTAGCAGTATTAACATAATGATGTTGAGGTAACGATGACGTATAGGCGTTAACGAAAGAACGATTATGTAAAGATGTTGACGTAAGGATACTGATGTAAGGTGGTGGACGTAAGAATGTTCTTTTTTTTATCTATTTCAAAGAGGGAAAGTCCTGGGGAGAATATACAGAGATCCTTCACTGAATGTACGAAGTCTAACACAAATTATCGAGTATACTGTAAGTCCCTGGAGCTGTACTTCTTGCAACGTATGAGAGATACATTATAATTTGGACATAAAAGGATTTATTCCGAATCTACACACCGAAATTACACCATATGCATGCAAAAATAAGCTCAGTGAAGAAAAAGGAGTGTAAAGGGACCACGACTTCTCTTCCCTTCACACACACAGCGTAAATTACCAACAACCCCCTTAGTTATCTTCAAGAGAAAACTTGTTTCTTAGCTACTTTCCTGATCAGCCTTGTTGATCACACCAGACACCAGGAGGCTTCATCTGGTGTGGGGGTCGTATATGAGTAATGAAGACGTTTTAAGGTTGCAGAATGTCGTATTAAGTTTACCTGTGGAAATTTGCTCAGTACTATGAGTCTTCTAAGCCTTTGTTTCCTTAAGTCTATATGTTCTCATCAGTATTATTATACCTATCCTGATGGTCACGCCTTTGTAAGTGTCAGTGTACAAGTCATCCTACACACACTAACACACTGTGTACAAGTCATCCTACACACACTAACACACTGTGTACAAGTCATCCTACACACACTAACACACTGTCTTCGCTACTTGGTATTCTTTTCATTCATTAGTTTTAAATAAACTACAAAACCATTTTCCATTCCTTCAATAATTGTTTAACCCACCGGAGTTCTTTTTCCTGTCAGTGCCGCCTGGTAATACACTGAGTCAAATGCTTTCTCTCAACTCAGGAGAATGAAGTCCCTGAGAGAGAGAGAGAGAGAGAGAGAGAGAGAGAGAGAGAGAGAGAGAGAGAGAGAGAGAGAGAGAGAGAGAGAGAGAGAGAGAGAGAGAGAGAGAGGGAGAGAAAGAGAGAGAAAGAGGGAGAGAAAGAGGGAGAGAAAGAGGGAGAGAAAGAGAGAAAGAGGGAGAGAAAGAGGGAGAGAAAGAGGGAGAGAAAGAGAGAGAAAGAGAGAGAAAGAGAGAGAAAGAGAGAGAAAGAGAGAGAGAGAGAGAGAGAGAGAGAGAGAGAGAGAGAGAGAGAGAGAGAGAGAGAGAGAGGGGGGGGGGGCGCAGGCTGGCGGGCATCTAAAGAAAGGTCTGCCAGCGACATTATAAACGTATTCAACAGAGTTTCTTCCATTAAGGAGTCGGGAATGAGACAATGAAACGTGTGACTGTGATTACCTGCCTCTCTGGTCCCGGTCCAGGTACCAGTAACTGTCCTAACCCTTCTCCTGGTCCTGGCCCTAGTCCTGGTCCTGGCCCTAGTCCTGGTCCTGGCCCTAGTCCTGGTCCCAGTCCCGGCCCCGGTCTTGGCCCTGGTCCTGGCCCCGGCCCTGGTACTGGCTCTGGTCCTGGCTCTGGCCATGACCCTAGTCCCGGTCCTAGTCCTGGTCCTACGGTTGCTTTGGTCCAGGTCTCGATATTTGGCACTTCCATAGCCTGTGGCACTAACAAAGCCTGTGGCACTAACATAGCCTGGGGTACTAACATAGCCGGGGGAACTAACATTGCCCGGGGCACTAACATAGCCTGGGTCATTAACACTGCTCGGGGCACTAACATAGCCTGGGGCACTAGCATAGCCTGGGGCACTAACAATACCTGGGACACTAACATAGTCTGGGGCACTAACATAGCCTGAGGCACTAACATAGCCTCAGGCACTAACATAGCCTGGGGCACTAACAATACCTGGGACACTAACATAGTCTGGGGCACTAACATAGCCTGAGGCACTAACATAGCCTCAGGCACTAACATAGCCTGGGGCACTAACAATACCTGGGACACTAACATAGTCTGGGGCACTAACATAGCCTGAGGCACTAACATAGCCTCAGGCACTAACATAGCCTGGGGAACTAACAATGCCTGGGACACTAACATAAATCCAGGTTCACGACCAGAGTTGGCAGGAGACAGACCTGTTTGAGTGAAACCGAGAGGTATATATATGGAAGTGAAAGGATTATACATGTGGCCAACGAACGGTGACTGGAGAGAAGCAGTGAGGGCGAGGAGGGAGAGGGCAAGAGAAGGATCAAAAAAGAAGAGAAGGGTGAAAGGGGAAGAAACACTGAGATATGGAGAGGGGTGAGAGGTACTGGGAAAGGGACGATGCAGGGAAGCTGCACAGGGGTGAATGTGCAACACAGACCAGGAAGGAATTCCTGATTGGACTGGATATTAATCGGACGTTGGGTGCATCACAACGTTGTGAGGGAGGTGTGAAGGATGACACAGGTGCAGTGTGAGGATGGGAAGCGTGAGGGTGGAGGGAAGGTGGTGTGAAGACTGAGGGGTAGTGAGAAGTGAGAGGTAGTGAGGAGTGAGGGGGTAGTGAGGAGTAAGGGGGTAGTGAGGAGTAAGGGGTAATGAGGAGTGAGGGGTAGTGGGGAGTGAGGGGTATTGAGTGAGGGTGTAGTGAGGAGTGAGAGGTAGTGAGTGAGGGGGTAGTGAGGAGTGAGGGGTAGTGAGGAGGGAGGGGGGTAGTGAGGAGGGAGGGGGTAGTGAGGAGTGAACGGTTAGTGAGGAGTGAGAGGTAGTGAGAAGTGAGGGTGCAGTGAGTGAGGGGGTAGTGAGGAGTGAGGGGCGGTGAGGAGTGAGAGGGTAGTGAGGAGTGACGGGGTGAGTGAGGGGTAGTGAGGAGTGACGGGGTAAGTGAGGGGGAGTGAGGAGTGAGGGGAAGTGAGGAGGGGATAGTGATCCCCACTACAACCCCCTCTTGCTTTTACAACCATCACTACACACTGACACAACCAGTCATGCCAACCAGCACAATCTGATACAACCAGACGCACCAACCAGCACAATCTGACACAAGCAGTCATACCAACACAATCTGACACAACCAGTCACAACAACCACAATCTGACACAACGACCACAATCTGACACAACCAGTCACAACAACCAGCACAATCTGAAACAACCAGTCACAGCAACCACAATCTGACACAGCAACCACAATCTGACACAACGACCACAATCTGACACAACCAGTCACAACAACCAGCTCAATCTGACACAACCAGCTCAATCTGACACAACCAGCCACAACAACCAGTCACAACAATCAGCACAATTTGACACAACCAGTCACAACAACCAGCACAATTTGACACAACCAGTCACAACAACCAGCACAATCTGACACAACCAGTCATAACAATCAGCACAATCTGACACAACCAGTCACAACAACCACCACAATTTGGCACAACCAGTCACAACAACCAGCACAATCTGGCACAACCAGTCACAACACCCAGCACAATTTGACACAACCAGTCACAACAACCAGCACAATCTGACACAACCAGTCACAACAGCCAGCACAATCTGACAACCAGTCACAACAACCACCACAATTTGACACAACCAGTCACAACAACAAGCACAATCTGACACAACCAGTCACAACAACCAGCACAATCTGACACAACCAGTCACAACAGCCAGCACAATCTGACACAACCAGTCACAACAGCCAGCACAATCTGACACAACCAGTCACAACAGCCAGCACAATCTGACACAACCAGTCACAACAGCCAGCACAATCTGACACAACCAGTCACAACAGCCAGCACAATCTGACACAACCAGTCACAACAGCCAGCACAATCTGACACAACCAGTCACAACAGCCAGCACAATCTGACACAACCAGTCACAACAGCCAGCACAATCTGACACAACCAGTCACAACAGCCAGCACAATCTGACACAACCAGTCACAACAACCAGCACAATCTGACACAACCAGTCACAACAGCCAGCACAATCTGACACAACCAGTCACAACAGCCAGCACAATCTGACACAACCAGTCACAAAAACCAGCACAATCTGACACAACCAGTCACAACAACCAGCACAATCTGACACAACCAGTCACAACAACCAGCACAATCTGACACAACCAGTCACAACAACCAGCACAATCTGACACAACCAGTCACAACAACCAGCACAATCTGACACAACCAGTCACAACAACCAGCACAATCTGACACAACCAGTCACAACAACCAGCACAATCTGACACAACCAGTCACAACAACCAGTCACAACAATCAGCACAATTTGACACAACCAGTCACAACAACCAGCACAATCTGACACAACCAGTCACAACAACCAGCACAATCTGACACAACCAGTCACAACAACCAGCACAATCTGACACAACCAGTCACAACAACCACCACAATCTGACACAACCAGTCACAACAGCCAGCACAATCTGACACAACCAGTCACAACAACCACCACAATCTGACACATCCAGTCACAACAACCACCACAATCTGACACAACCAGTCACAACAACCACCACAATCTGACACAACCAGTCACAACAGCCAGCACAATCTGACACAACCAGTCACAACAACCACCACAATCTGACACAACCAGTCACAACAACCACCACAATCTGACACAACCAGTCACAACAACCACCACAATCTGACACAACCAGTCACAACAACCACCACAATCTGACACAACCAGTCACAACAACCAGCACAATCTGACACAACCAGTCACAACAACCAGCACAATCTGACACAACCAGTCACAACCAGCACAATCTGACACAACCAGTCACAACAACCAGCACAATCTGACACAACCAGTCACAACAGCC
>NC_091315.1:32694077-32719077 GCF_038502225.1 Cherax quadricarinatus
ACCTGACGATCTGTTGGAGTGTGAGCAGGGCAATATTTAGTGAAGGGATTCAGGGAAACCGGTTATTTTCATACAGTCGGACTTGAGTCCTGGAAATGGGAAGTACAATGCCTGCACTTTAAAGGAGGGGTTCGGGATATTAGCAGTTTGGAGGGATATGTTGTGTATCTTTATACGTATATGCTTCTAAACTGTTGTATTCTGAGCACCTCTGCAAAAACAGTGATAATGTGTGAATGAGGTGAAAGTGTTGAATGATGAAAGCATTTTCTTTTTGGGGATTTTCTTTCTTTTCTGGGTCACCCTGCCTCGGTGGGAGACGGCCGACTTGTTGAAATATATATACTCTATATATATATATATATATATATATATATATATATATATATATATATATATATATATATATATATATATATATATATATATATATATATATATATAATATATATATATATATATATATACATAATTTTTTTTCAACAAGTCGGCCATTACCCCCTCCACCTCTACCATCATCACCACCATTACCCCCTCCACCTCTACCATCATTACCCATTACCCTCTCCACCTCTACCATCATCACCACCATTACCCCCTCCACCTCTACCATCATCACCTCCATTACCCCCTCCACCTCCACCATCATCACCACCATTACCCCCTCCACCTCCACCATCACCACCATTACCCCCTCCACCTCTACCATCATCACCACCATTACCTTCTCCACTTCTACCATCATCACCACCATTACGCCCTCCACCTCCACCATCATCACCACCATTACCCCCTCCACCATCATCACCACCATTACCCCCTTCACCATCATCACCACCATTACCCCCTCCACCTCTACCATCATCACCACCATTACCTTCTCCACTTCTACCATCATCACCACCATTACCTTCTCCACTTCTACCATCATCACCACCATTACCCCCTCCATCTCTACCATCATCACCATTACCCCCTCCACCTCTACCATCATCATCACCATTACCCCCTCCACCTCTACCATCATCACCACCATTACCCCCTCCACCTCTACCATCATCATCACCATTACCCCCTCCACCTCTACCATTATCACCACCATTACCCCCCTACACCTTTACTCCCTCCACCTCTACCATCACCACCACCATTACCCCCTCCACCTCTACCATCACCACCACCATTACCCCCTCCACCATCATCACCCCCTCCACCTCTACCATCATTACCACCATTACCCCCTAGACCTCTACCATCGTCACCACCATTACCCCCTCCACCTCTACCATCATCACCACCTCCACCATCATCACCACCATTACCCCCTCCACCTCTACCATCATCACCACCATTACCCCCTCCACCTCTACCATCATCACCACCATTACCCCCTCCACCTCTATCATCACCACCATTACCCCCTCCACCTCTACCATCATCATCACCATTACCCCCTCCACCTCTACCATCATCACCACCATTACCCCCCAACACCTTTACTCCCTCCACCTCTACCATCACCACCACCATTACCCCCTCCACCTCTACCATCACCACCACCATTACCCCCTCCACCATCATCACCCCCTCCACCTCTACCATCATTACCACCATTACCCCCTAGACCTCTACCATCATCACCACCATTACCACCACCACCAATACCACCACCACTACTAACACCACCATTACTACCACTACCATCACCACTACCACTACCATCACCACCATTACCATTACCACCACCACCACTATCACCACTACCACCATCACCATCACCACCATCACAATCACCACCAACACCACCCCCATCACCACTACCGCCATCACCAATACCGCCACTGCCATCAGAATCACCACCGACACCACTAATCCCACCATCACTACCACCACCATCGCCATCACCACCAACAACACCAACAATCCACCATCCGCCCCAAAATCCTGCTGGAGTCTGCCCAGTATTGATAAGCAATAACGTCATTCCTACACTCCTTGACCACCATTCCCAACCACTAAAACATCAACCACCACCATAACTACCATCCTCACTACCAACCACCATAACTACCACCTTCAACCACCACCATCTCCATCAACAACTACTATCCCCGACGACCACCACCAACCGCATCTATCATGCCAATCACCACCACCACCATCAACCCCCCCCTTACCATTTCCAATCACATACACCACCAAAAACCACTATCATGAACAACCACCACAGCCATCCCAACCACCATCCCTAACCATCAACCACCACCACCCCATCCACAACCAACACCAACAACCAACGCAATCACTATCTACAACCACCACATCCACCTTGAGCCATCAACAACCACAATCGTAAACCACCACAATCGAAATCATTAACACAACACAACCGTCAACCACTATCCTCAACTGGAGGGTGGCAAATCCGTGTTGATGGGTGGCAGCAATGTTGGTGGGCAGCAACACCGTGCTGGTGGGCAGCAACACCGTGCTGGTGGGCAGCAACACCGTGCTGGTGGGCAGCAACACCGTGCTGGTGGGTAGCAACACCGTGCTGGTGGGCACCAACACCGTGCTGGTGGGTAGCAACACCGTGCTGGTGGGCAGCAACACCGTGCTGGTGGGCAGCAACACCGTGCTGGTGGGCAGCAACACCGTGCTGGTGGGCAGCAACACCGTGCTGGTGGGCAGCAACACCGTGCTGGTGGACAGCAACACCGTGCTGGTGGGCAGCAACACCGTGCTGGTGGGCAGCAACACCGTGCTGGTGGGCAGCAACACCGTGCTGGTGGGCAGCAACACCGTGCTGGTGGGCAGCAACACCGTGCTGGTGGGTAGCAACACCGTGCTGGTTGGCAGCAACACCGTGCTGGTGGGCAGCAACACCGTGCTGGTGGGCAGCAACACCGTGCTGGTGGGCAGCAACACCGTGCTGGTGGGCAGCAACACCGTGCTGGTGGGCAGCAACACCGTGCTGGTGGGCAGCAACACCGTGCTGGTGGGCAGCAACACCGTGCTGGTGGGCAGCAACACCGTGCTGGTGGGTAGCAGCAGTATGGAAGCAGTGACACTCCCAGGGTAAAAAGAACTAGACGTACCATGAGCTATGGCAAGGTCACTGGAGGTAAGAGAGTCGGAATGTGGGTTGGAGTGTGGGTGGGCGTGTGGGTGGAAGTGTGGGTGGCGTGTGGGTGGGAGTGTGCGTGGGTGGAAGTGTGGATGGAGGTGTGGATGGAGGTGTGGATGGATGTATGGGTGGAAGTGTGGGTGGGCGTGCGGGTGTGTGGATGGGTGTGGGTGGGCATGCGGGTGGGTGAGTGGGAGTGTTGGGTGGGAGTATGAGTAGGTGTGTGGGAGTATGGGTGGGCGTGTGGATATGCGTGGGTGGGCATGTGGGAGTGTGAGTGGGAGTGTTGGGTGGGAGTGTTGGGAGTGTTGGGTGGGAGTATTGGGCGGGAGTGTGGGTGGGTGTGCGGGTGTGAGTGGGTGGGAGTATTGGGCGGGAGTGTGGGTGGGTGTGCGGGTGTGAGTGGGTGGGAGTGCGAGTGTGGGTGGGCGTGCGGGTGTGAGAGGGTGGGTGGGAGTGTGGGTGGGTGGTGACAGCTTCTGGCCGCCCGCCAGCACCCAGTTCGCTGCAACCTTCACTACACTGTGTCTCCCCAAATAACACACCTCGTACTGGACCACACCATCAAGGTCAGTGCTGGGCCACACCATCAAGGTCAGTGTTGGGCCACACCATCAAGGCTAGTGCTGGGCCATACCATCAAGGTGAGTGCTTGGTCATACCATCAAGGTCAGTGCTGACCCACACCATCAAGGTCAGTGTTGGGCCACACCATCAAAGTGAGTGCTTGGCCATACCATCAAGGTTAGTGCTGGGCCATAACATCAAGGTGAGTGCTTGGCCATACCATCAAGGTCAGTGCTGAGCCATACCATCAAGGTCAGTGCTAGGCCACACCAAGGTCAGTGCTGGGCCATACCATCACGGTCAGTGCTGGGCCATACCATCACGGTCAGTGCTGAGCCATACCATCAAGGTCAGTGTTGGACAACACCAAGGTCAGTGTTGGATAACACCATCAAGGTCAGTGTTGGACAACACCAAGGTCAGTGTTGGATAACACCAAGGTCAGTGTTGGACTCTCAGTAGTAGTAACCAGTTACCAGTCTAGTAACCAGTTACCGTAACCGTCCGTTGATTCAACTCATATTGTGCTGAGCTGACACTATTTCAAAACACCCACTACGGGGTACTGGCCAGACGGCTAGTCAGTGTTACGAGTGGAAGCAAGGAGATAGGTACGGCTGCGGGCTCTGTCCACATATCAGTAATTATACGTATAACAGCCTACGTGAGTATTTCTACCCTAATCCACGTATCGAACTCCCACATGATAAATGGTGTACAGCGGTGTGGAGCGTGGATTTACGTTTTTAAGGGTAATTCAAGGCGTTTGAAGACTGTTGTGAGTAGCCGGCAGGGTCAGAGGTGATTCTACCACTATACCCTCGCGCACCACCAGCCAGCAGCCTACTCCCCTCAAACCTACTGCCTGCAAGCCTGTTGCAGCCGTTTCAAGCTTCCTGGCTTAGTTCGTGTGCTAATTGCTTCAATCTCCGAGGGGTTGACCCGGATTTTGCAATTAAGCCAGTCAGTAAGCCAGACTGTGGAAGTGAACGCCAGTCAGCCTATCATCCAGCCTGTCTCCTGTCATCCAACTGCTCCTCCGTGCTTTGTGCATCGTTACACGTCTTCCAGTCATCCATTCTCGTGGGGTAAGCCAGTCAGCCAACCCAGCTTCTAACCCAGCTGAGAGAGAGAAGTAAGCCACGCAGTAAGAAGTAAGCCAAGTTCCTCTGCAGTGTTGTTTATATCGCTTTGTGCTTCCTGTTGGATGCTAAGAGTGGTTTTTACCATTCCTGTGGCATAGAGTGGGTTGTTCGTCATCTCGTGGGTAGTGGAGTGAGCGCGTCCGCCAGGGAGTCTTCTACCCCACCTCTCCTCCACCTCCCGGGGTGCGCGGCAGTACCCCAGCGAGAGTCACACCCCCCACTCTCTCCCACCAGCCATCCACTCTTCTACCTGTGGTTGTTTGCACCCTTGTACCGGGTCCTAGTACTGTTTTGGCTCACATAATTGGTCAAGAGATTGTAGCTGGTGCCAACGAGATAAAGCCAGTTATGTGAGTTCGCCTAGAAAGCACATTCTTCACGACAACAGTGCGAGTGGAAGAGGAAGCACCGCCCGCCCACAGGACAATATCTTCGCCCCACCACCAGTACTCACCGCCAGTCTACTACTCCAGACTCCAGTGATAATTTTCTTAGACATTTTTCTTGCATTTGAAGACATTTGCGAGTGTGAGACATTTATAGTAAATTGCTTGTGTACTCTAAACCTTGTGTTTTTCAGTGTAAACGCAGTATTTCTTTAACTCAGTATTTTTCCAATATTTTTCAGTGTTTTCACTTATCTCATATTATTTTATCCTGTGTTTTTCTTTATGCTATTCGTCTGTCGTAAGTATTATTGTGTAGTGTACCAGTCCGTCACCCTGTGTGAAGTGATTCAATTTTTTTTATTGTATTGTCATTGTATTTCATGCAGTGATATTCACCCCAGTATACCAAATTTTCCATTTATTTCTATGTGTGTCATTTTTTTCGTATGCCAACAGTGTCTCATTTCTCTAATTTTTTCGCAGACTGTGTACCATTATTTTTGCCAGCAAAATTTTTGTCGTATCAGTCACAGCAAGATTTTTGTTGTATCAGTCACAGCAGGATTTTGTTGTAAGAATATTAATTTAAGAAGTATGCTCAGTCACTGTAAGTGTTATATTACCTGTTTTGTACCTGTGTTTTAATTTTTTTATATTTTTATATTCATGAACAAATTCACTCTTGATGCAATTTCAATTACTTTTAACGTAAAGTGTTTTCTTACTCTGTTTGAGTAAATTGTTTTGTCTAATTTACAATTAAGAGTTAAAGTGTTCAATCAGTTTATTTTTTTGATCTTCATAATTTTAATTCATTATTTTACCTGAGTTTTCCCAGTGACTGCAGTGATTATTTCTATACTTTATTTTGTTGCACTTGTTCTGAAGTGAATTATTTTTGAACTTGTTCTGCAGTGAGTTATTTTCTTTTATTGATATCTTGTGAATTATATTTTAGTTTTGTCTATGCATTCTTAGAAAATATTTAAAATTTCCCAGTTTACAATTTAATAATTTTATTTTACACTTTCACATTGATTTAAAAATTTAATTAATTAATTTCTTTATTAGCAAGAGTAAAGACAACTCATTTTGAATTTAATTCAGTCTCCAGTAATATTTTTACTTGTATATTTCAATGTAAATTTTTTTTATTTTGGTCAATAGTCCTTTAAATTGAGTTTTCATTCCTCTTGCAGTGTATTTAAATATTATTCTGCAGAATTAGTTGTATATCTTTTCATTTCTAGAATTTTATATCATTTTTATTGTTCATTATTTTTGCCTTATTTGTTCTCGTGCTACTTTGCCATTATGTCTCATATACCGTCAAGTGATACTTTAGTGAATGTCGATACTCAGACCTCTCAGGCTACTACTGCTGGTCCTGTCATTAGTCCTCACAGTTCCTTACCGACTGACAGACCGACTCAGACACCGAGATATTATAGTTATACTCGTGATTCCCTTGATGCGTTACCTTTATTCAATGGCCATGTACATAGTCTTGAAGCATGGTTTGCGGTCATGTCCCAGTCACTTTTGAATGTTCACTTAGTGTATCATGCCTGTCAAAGTCAATATGAATCAGTCTACAGTACCAACATTCCCTTACTGACTGAAAGACAATACCTAGCCCTTGAGCAATGTGTTTGTTCTCACAGCTTGTATCTGAGATTTGTTAAAGTGCTGCGAAATGTGAAGTTCAGATTAAGTTCCTATAGATCCGTGAATTACTTATTAACGTAGCCGAGCGGTCAGGCACTAGTAATGCTGTCACTCCTGTCTGGACTCCAGCCACAATATCGTGCACGCAGGATAGTGCTTACTATCCTTGCGATGGCGACTTGTTCAAGTATTCGTTCCTTCCCAGGGGACGCTTTGAGAAGAACTTTACTTGCAACGAGTTATGCCATCTCTTGCTGATGCCACCAGCCATTGCAGAAAGACGTTTCTGTGGCTAGTGTGCTCACTTGAGTGTTGTTGTTGTCCCTTGTGTTTCAGATTGTGATCCCATCCTAGTTGACAGTAATCAGTGCATTGTAAGAAGTTATTTCTCGAGTAACTTCCACGTTGTTAATGTTTGCAAGTGAAGTTTATAGCTGATACCTCATGTCACTGTGTGCGACTCAGAATATCAGCATTGTTCACCGTGTTCATTTCTTTTCTCCTGTGCTTGTAGTTTGAGATAGTAGATTCGTTCTCCCTTGCTCATATTGCGTGTTATAGCGTTAATTTTTTTTTTTTCAACCGGGGGGAGTCATCCACTCCTCCGAGTTTGTTCATTCCTTCCAGTAAGAAAGAACCGATCCCATGTGGTCTGGTGTGATTCGATTCCTGCTCCAGGAAGATCATTCTGACTGTGAAGCCACCAGCACCATCAGTGACTTTCTCATGAACCAAGAATTACTGTATCGAACAGCCGAGTTGGGTACTCCTAGCAGAAGAGTATACCAGTTAGTAATTCCACAGTCACTAGTGAATGTAGCCTTACAGCTAGTTCACGATGTACCAGGTGTTGCACACCCTGGTATGGATCGTTCAGTAAAACAAGCCAGATTGAAATACTTTTGGCCTCGTATGGCAACTGATATTTCTGAGTATGTTAGGAAATGTAGTGTCTGCATGCAACATAAAGGCAATGCTAATGGTCCTAATCCAATCCAAGTGTATCCAACTACTAGCGAACCTTGGGAAAGAGTTGCGCTAGATTTGTTAACTAATTTCCAATGTTCCCTCCAAGGTAACAAACATCTGTGTGTTATGGTAGACCATTTCACCAGATATTGTGAGTTAGTTCCTATTGCAGATAAGACTGCCGAGACAGTAGCTAAAGCGTTTAAAGAACGCATTATCTGCAGGCATACCACCCCTAAGTCCCTAGTAACAGATAATGGAGGTGAATTCTGTAATGAAATTCTTGAAAATTTGTGTACCTTGTACAAGATCTCTAAGTCCACCATTGTTCCTCATCATCCTGCCAGCAATGGGTTAGCGGAACGAACCAATAAGAAAGTACTTGATGTATTGAGAGCCACTATCAATCCCAATAGTGAAACTTGGGATGAAGTTATACCTGATGTGCAGTGTGCTATAAATTCTGCTTACAATGTTTCTATAGGTGACACTCCACATTATGCATTGTATGGTGTAGATAAACGTTTGCCTTATGAGTTGTTATATTCTAATCCGAAACCAAATTACAACCCTGATGATTTTGTAGCAACTCGTACCAGCTTAGCTCAAAGTGTTTTTAGAAGAATCCGTGAAACACTTCATAAATCAACAGCAGAATTTACAAGAGTCGCAAATACTCGAGTAAAGCCATCCAAAATCAAAGTAGGTTCGAGAGTTATGCTGATTAACTTTAACAAAACGTCTGCAATGCCAAAGCTTGATCAAAAGTTTGTTGGTCCTTATCGAGTAGTTGAACATATCACTGGTAATAAGTATAAGGTTAGAGAGATTAGTACTGGTCAGTATAAAGAATCGCATTTGGATCATATGAAGTTAGTATGGGATGATAATGATGTTCCAACCCAGACTAATGTGACAGACTCTGACAATCCTCCTGATCCTGTACTCTCTTCCTCTGATACTCAGTCAGATGATCAACCTGAATGTCGTTATTCCCTACGTACACGACAGGTATTGAGAAATCCTCAAGTATCATTTGTAACTTCCAATTCAGATTTGCCTCAAATACAGCATGAGTTAGCCAATGCTACAGAGTTTGATCCTCCCAGAGATGACACCCATTCTGCATATGCCAATCTTACCCTAGCAGAGTTGGGGTTAAATGTAAATAACCTGTATAGATGAATAATTACAGTATCAACTTATCAGTATTCAAAAAAATTTTTTTTTTGTGTTCATGTTCTCTCCGCATTCTGAGAGTTAACAGTCTAGATTTGCGTGCACCGAATCTGCCTTTCTGTTAAACACTCTTTCTTTGTATATATTCCTTCCTCAGAATCCGTAGATCACACGAATACAGATCGATCGATCAAAATTTTTGTTTTTATCACTTGTAATCTCAATGTTGAGTTCGTTGTTCATTTGTTGAGTTTTAAGTTGTACTATAGTATACCTTGTATTGCATTACAGTTTCAGTTACGTACGCTTTCATTCCAATGTTCTACTTATGTATCTATAATGTTTCATGTTGTGTACTTTGACATTGTATAGAATCAGCCCAAGCCGTGTACCTGCCATCTCTAGTTTGTATTAGTTGTATGTCGAGACGACATACGTTAGCGTCGCCGAGCTCTCAGTAGTAGTAACCAGTTACCAGTCTAGTAACCAGTTACCGTAACCGTCCGTTGATTCAACTCATATTGTGCTGAGCTGACACTATTTCAAAACACCCACTACGGGGTACTGGCCAGACGGCTAGTCAGTGTTACGAGTGGAAGCAAGGAGATAGGTACGGCTGCGGGCTCTGTCCACATATCAGTAATTATACGTATAACAGCCTACGTGAGTATTTCTACCCTAATCCACGTATCGAACTCCCACATGATAGGACAACATCAAGGTCAGTGTTGGACAACACCATCAAGGTCAGTGTTGGACAACACCATCAAGGTCAGTGTTGGACAACACCATCAAGGTCAGTGTTGGACAACACCATCAAGGTCAGTGTTGGACAACACCATCAAGGTCAGTGTTGGACAACACCATCAAGGTCAGTGTTGGACACCATCAAGGTCAGTGCTGGCCAACACCATCAAGGTCAGTGTTGGACAACACCAAGGTCTGTGCTGGACAACACCATCAAGGTCAGTGTTGGACAACATCAAGGTCAGTATTGGACAACACCATCAAGGTCTGTGCTGGACAACACCATCAAGGTCTGTGCTGGACAACACCATCAAGGTCTGTGCTGAACACCATCAAGGTCTGTGCTGGACAACACCATCAAGGTCTGTGCTGGACAACACCATCAAGGTCTGTGCTGGACAACACCATCAAGGTCTGTGCTGGACAACACCATCAAGGTCTGTGCTGGACACCATCAAGGTCAGTGTTGGACAACACCATCAAGGTCTGTGCTGGACAACACCATCAAGGTCTGTGCTGGACAACACCATCAAGGTCAGTGCTGGACAACACCATCAAGGTCTGTGCTGGACAACACCATCAAGGTCTGTGCTGGACAACACCATCAAGGTCTGTGCTGGACAACACCATCAAGGTCTGTGCTGGACAACACCATCAAGGTCCGTGCTGGACAACACCATCAAGGTCTGTGCTGGACAACACCATCAATGTCTGTGCTGGACACCATCAAGGTCAGTGTTGGACAACACCATCAAGGTCTGTGCTGGACAACACCATCAAGGTCTGTGCTGGACAACACCATCAAGGTCTGTGCTGGACAACACCATCAAGGTCTGTGCTGGACAACACCATCAAGGTCTGTGCTGGACAACACCATCAAGGTCTGTGCTGGACAACACCATCAAGGTCTGTGCTGGACAACACCATCAAGGTCTGTGCTGGACAACACCATCAAGGTCTGTGCTGGACAACACCATCAAGGTCAGTGCTGGACAACACCATCAAGGTCAGTGCTGGACAACACCATCAAGGTCAGTGCTGGACAACACCATCAAGGTCAGTGCTGGACAACACTATTGTGAGTTATAATTTTTAAATAAGTTAGTGCATAAAATAAGAAAAAGTTGCTTATTTTGAAGAACTCAGCAGATTAATTAAAAAGAATAACTGATTTAATAGTGTAGGTTTAGTTCAAATAATGAAGAGTGTGGACAAACTCATGGCCACTTGAATCAGAAAGTAAAATACATTTAAACAGCAATACTGTGAGCTGTTTATTCTGTAACATATTATTTAAAAACTTTCACCTCTATTCCTCAGTCAAAATACTGTATATCGTTAAAGTTTTATCGTGGACTATAACAGAGTACTGACTGGGAAAAATCGTCAGCTGTCTGTTATATATCGTATTTACTTTTAGAGTGGGTAGATGTACCAACACCACTGTGTTCCCACTTCCCACTGATTTAAGTACAATGAGGCAATAAAATGACACTAATGATGTGATGTTCCGGGAAAAAATTAATATTCCGAAAAAGTGAGAATTAAAGCTTTCGACGAAAGGAACTAGGAGGTGGATAGAGATATAGATCTTTATCTCCATCGACCCTTCCTGGGCGACCCAGGAAGACTAGATCACCTAGGGATGCTACCCATCCCCCCAACACTAATGGAGATGAAAAGCCAGTACGGAGGCTGTGAGGGATATCCCATGATATATACGCAAGAAAGATGAGGTGTAGTGTGAGGTGAGGTGTGGGGTGAGGTGGTTTGTAGTGTAGGTCGGGGTGTTACGCAAGCGCCGCAGATGAAACCGGCAGTGTAAACCCAGCTCCTCCGGCCATTTTCCAGGGGCGCAGGGAAAGGAAGGGGAGGGGATGAGAGATGGGGAGGGTACATAAAAACAGACTCATCTCTAGTAAGAGTCAAAACAGATTGTTGCAACGCCTTATAATTCACCGCTTTTTCTTGTAATCTTAATTTGCTTTCAGTGTAACTCATGGGCAGCGGGCCAACAATATTGCTTAACGAGTGTGTGTGTGTGTGTGTGTGTGTGTGTGTGTGTACTCACCTAGTTGTACTCACCTAGTTGAGGTTGCGGGGGTCGAGTCCGAGCTCCTGGCCCCGCCTCTTCACTGATCGCTACTAGGTCACTCTCCCTGAGCCGTGAGCTTTATCGTACCTCTGCTTAAAGCTATGTGTGTGTGTGTGTGTGTGTGTGTGTGTGTGTGTGCGCTCACCAGTGTCTGTGGGGGGTTGAGCCCCATCTCTGTTCATTGATTATTTGGTGCGGGTTATCTGCGTTTTTTCTTTCTTTAGAAACCAGTAATTTAATCATCCTTTAATACATTGATTCCTAATTCACTTCAACTGCTCACTATCCTCACACACTAATTTAATAAAAAGGATAGCTCTAAACCCGTAGGGGTCATATAGCACCTGGGGAATGGGATGCATTCAGGTTGGATGAAAGGAAAGGGAGGATAAGTCTGGTTCTTGGTATCAAGAACCTCTCACTGATATTAATCATAACTCCTCACAAACAATTCGTTTATTATCATTGCTAATATTATTTTTTATATTCATGGGAGAAACGATAAGCTTGATTTATAATCATTATATTCCAGAAACCACTCTATACTGCATGTGGCGTGCGCCGAGTACCTTATAATTTATTTGGTGCTTATCACACACCCAGTGGCACGCTCTTTCCACCAGCAAACTGACAATTCAGAATGGAACAGTTCTGTGGCCCCACTGCTCTATTAACTGTCCAGTTTAGTCAATTAATAGCATGAGAGTAGGCACCCTCCTAGCCGAGGTGAGATGGTGTTTAACACTCAGTTGCGAGTCAGAAGCTGACTCAAGCTGGTCTAGTACACTCATACTCTCGAGTCTATTCTGAGGTGTAAAACCTGTTTTGAGTGAGTCTTTGCATTCTGACTTATTACTGTTATACTGATCTAACTCTGTAACTACTGTACATATCATGGTGAAGGGAATAAACAGGTGAAGCAAAAAGCTGCCTTCTTGTGTTTATCTTTGTGTCTGCTTGTCTGGGTTGATCCCTGTCTTGACTTACCAGGCACAACAGGCTTTAGACGTGCTACCTACGTTCCTAATGCTTCACTTGTTCAAGTACTTTATATCATGCCAAAAAACCAATCAGTTTATTTCCTACTTTGCAAAAGATTTTTATATCGCCAAACACATTAACATAATTACTTATTGCTTCCAGTAAGTCAATGACTTACTGTTATCAGTGTTCACATCAGACTCCCAAATCAAAACTCTCTCGTTAACTGTAATAATTTATACTAGACTGCACTTATAATTTGAACATTTCAAGTGAATCACGAGCATTTATCACATATCTTTTAATCAAAGTAAATGTAATCTATCTATCCATCTCTCATATACCGGTATTTCTAGGACCAGAAAAAAATGTTTATAATCCAAATATTTTATCCATCTTTTCCCCGTGATTTTTCTCCAATACTTTAACAAATGGTATCTTTCTGATCCTGCTTTTAAGGTCTGGTAAAATATTTGACATTTCCCTTCTGTGTGCTAATTTACTTTTATCAGCAGGAACAGTGTTAAGCGGTTCCTAGATAAGTCTTGTTTCTCCCAAGTCACAATGTAAATTATTTCAACAGTAAAAGATTTTGTACATAAATGGTATACAATACCGACAAGATGAAGAATTAGAAACATGAGCAACATCTGGATATCTTCGTAGACGTTTCGCCAATCAGTGACTTACAAAAGATGAGGTAATCAGTCCCTCAGCTTTGGCTGAGGGACTGATTACCTCATCTTTTTTATATAATTCTTCACATTATCTCCTTGTATTGTACTGATAAAGCCACTGATTGGCGAAATGTCTACAAATTAAGATATCCAGATGTTGCACATGTGTCTAAATCTTCAGAAGAAGCTTTACAGAAACATCGCATTAGTATACCTCCTTGGATAAGCTACACTGTCAAGGTCACTGTCAATACCATGTCACTAAAATGAAACAAGTCAGACAACAAAACAACACCAACATAAATTCTGCATGTGAACCATAACACTTCGACTTAATAAAGGCCTCAATGTTTGGAGAGCTGACACAAGCTCGCTCAAAATCAGAAATCAGACATCTTAATTTTGGACACAAAATTAAAAGATGAAAAACATGCCATCTCTCGTAAATCGTTTGCAGAAAAAGTTGGGCGCGTCTTACCGAAAAACTTGTATGATTTTGAGAAAATTAGATTTCCAATTTCTGTTAAAGTGGCGGAATTGGTAGAGCAGCGGTTATGTTGTTAATTCAGTTAGGTTTCCTCTTGGTGTTTTCAACCAGATAAACAATTTTATTAGCGAGACTTTCCTGGACAACGGAAAAACTTGTGACGTCAGATAAGCAAACGAATACACTCTGTGAGAGCTGTCAGCTCCAGATGCTGAGTGGAAGAGTGCTTATGACGAACATCAGTGTGATGCCTCTGTAGTGTAGTACGAGGCACAGCCAGTGCTGTGTCTACTGCAGCATACACAGCAGATGCTGCAGCACACACGGGACTTGCAACAAAGGACGTCACTGCCTCTGGGCACCTACGTCAACATAATTGAATTATATAACACGTTACCAACAGCAATAACCATAATAAACCAGAACAAGCATCACTTTTACTTTTTGTAAATCCGGAGCTGCTTTGGTAACACTTGCAGTGTGTGGCAACACCTGCAGTGTGTGGCAATATCAGATAAGTGTGGCAGTGCTGTTATAGATGAGTTATATTAGGCAAACACTTGTGTTATACCTGTTACTAGTTACGAGGGTTCTTTACCCTGGTAGCTTGGTCAACCAAGCTGTTCGTGCTACCGGCCTGCAGGCCCAGACAACGATCACAACCCAGTTAACAAGCACTCTCAGTATCCTCTGGAAAAAATCACCTATGTTCTAACATTATTTCTGTCATCTGTTGGTAACTGACTGAAGTTCCAGACAAGAATATTGGCACAGTCTTCTCTAATTGAAGCCATGGTGCCCCTGCTTTTACTTTACCTTTGAAAGCTTTCGAGAGTTTTCCTACTCTCGAAGCCCGGCTCTGGGCCAGGCTTGTTTGGTACTGACCTGATCAAACAGGCTGTTATTGCTGGCGGCCCGCATATCCATAACAGCCCAGTTGATCTGGCACTTGGTGGAGGTACACGTCCAATTTCCTCTTGAAAACTTTTAAACTACTCCTCCTCCAATATCTCTAACTCGAGCAAGATGTTATGGCAGTGTGAACATTGGGGACAAAACTCAGGTATTTTTTATGTATAAATTATCAGATGCCCTCCACTTGAAGGAGCACATTCCAAGTAACTTGAGGAGTGCCTACTAATTAAAATGTTTTATTAATTTTATACAGGCAGTCAACGACTTCTGCACACTTTCCAGCTCTGCTAATTCTTGTGCCTTGAAAGGCGCTGTGAGCACAGTAACAGAGTGAACACCATCTTTAGGAACACCATCTTTAGGAACACCATCTTTAGGAACACCATCTTTAGGTAAAAATTCCATCACTTATATTGCTTCTCTAGTTTCAGTTTTTTTTTCATAATTTATGCTATAATTTTACTAGCGTTTGCTGCATCTGTTTTACTTCTCTAAACGACAGATCCGTTTCCTTCGTTCAGTGAGATGAACAGTGTAGATTCCTGGTTATTTTCCATCACACAGGATCGTTCAGAAATGTGAGGTAATAAAATCTTTCATCCTGAATTGGAAGACTTCAGCAAGGTGAAGAATACATGGTCAAGCATCCCACTGAATTGGAAGACTTCAGCAGGGTGAAGAATACATGGTCAAGCATCCCACTGAATTGGAAGACTTCAGCAGGGTGAAGAATACATGGTCAAGCATCCCACTGAATTGGAAGACTTCAGCAGGGTGAAGAATACATGGTCAAGCATCCCACAATGCTTCAGTAGCTACAGCAACTTTAAGGTTTATCATCCAGGAGGGCTGGAGTTACTATTACGTGGCACTTATCTCCCAGGATAGCTTACCACGTACGGGACAGTGAAAGCTATGAGGGTAGCATCATCCAAAGAATATTAAATTATTATTTATACGAAGTGCAATATATATTTACAAAGGTATATTATTATTATTACATTCATGGAAGAGTGTCTAATCCGTAGGGGTCATGCAGAACCTTGGGACTGAGAGACAGACTCAAGACAAGACAAAGGGTTATTCCAATTTGTTAGATCAAGATCCCCTCAGCGGTGTACAGTCACCCCTTCTGAAAGAACACGGATGGTATAAACATTAAGAATGCGCTAGAGTACCTCAACTATATATATATGTACATCACCGTAACCGCCTATATTACACATTCATCCCTCCAAATATAAACATTCACCATCTAGCAGACCATTAATAAGAACTTGCCACACACGTACTCGCATATTTTCTACTCTGTAGATGGGCACTATCAGAACCCATGGGAAGTAATATATCTAGAGTGCCAATAGTATATCTAGCAGGCCAGTAGTATATCTAGCAAGTCAGTAATACATCTAGAGGGTCAGTAATACATTTAGAGGGTCGGTAATACATCTAGCAGGCTAATAATACATCTAGAAGGCCAGTAATACATCTAGCAGACCATTAATACATCTAGCAAATCAATAATGCGTTTACCAGGCCAGTTATACATCCACCAGGCCAGTAATACATGCATCTAGCAGGTCAGTAATACTTCTAGTAAGCCAGTAATATACATAGCAAACCAATAATACATCTAGCAGGCCAGTAATACATCTAACAGACCATTAATACATCTAGCAGGCCAGTAATACATCCAGCAGACCATTAGTACATCTAGCAGACCATTAATACGTCTAGCAAGCCAGTAATACATCTAGCAGACCAGCGATACATCTAGCAGGCCAGCGATACATCTAGCAGGCCAGCAATACATCTAGCAGGACAGTGATACATCTAACAGACCAGTAATACATCTAGCAGGACAGCGATACATCTAATAGACCAGTAATACATCTAGCAAGCCAGTAATACATCTAATAGGCCAGTAATACATCTAATAGGCCTGTAATACATATAGGAAGCCAGTAATATACCTAGAAAGTCAGTTATACATCTAACAGGCCAGTAACACGTCTAGTAAGCCAGTCTACAGTAATTTTACATAGAATTTCAAACAGTGACAAATAACAGAGATGATACATAATTGAAGTATGAATATTACCATAGTCATGAACACTGTTACTTTCCTGATAATGAGAAGTGTTATGACCATAGTAATATATACGCCCATGGCGGCCTGTTTAACACGGTATAATAATCATCCACACAATGTTCATGAAATATGTATATATGGTAATTCACGCATAATGTACATATAAATTGTGATCATATGTGAAACAGCCAGAAACAAAATGGATAATTTACAAATGTTTATGACAATGTTTTGAATAACGTGTAGCACTGTACTATGATATTACATATATATATATATATATATATATATATATATATATATATAATATATATTATATATATATATATTATATAATATATATTATATTATTTTTTATTTTTTTTTTTTATTATCACACCGGCCGATTCCCACCAAGGCAGGGTGGCCCGAAAAAGAAAAACTTTCACCATCATTCACTCCATCACTGTCTTGCCAGAAGGGTGCTTTACACTACAGTTTTTAAACTGCAACATTAACACCCCTCCTTCAGAGTGCAGGCACTGTACTTCCCATCTCCAGGACTCAAGTCCGGCCTGCCGGTTTCCCTGAATCCCTTCATAAATGTTACTTTGCTCACACTCCAACAGCACGTCAAGTATTAAAAACCATTTGTCTCCATTCACTCCTATCAAACACGCTCACGCATGCCTGCTGGAAGTCCAAGCCCCTCGCACACAAAACCTCCTTTACCCCCTCCCTCCAACCCTTCCTAGGCCGACCCCTACCCCGCCTTCCTTCCACTACAGACTGATACACTCTTGAAGTCATTCTGTTTCGCTCCATTCTCTCTACATGTCCGAACCACCTCAACAACCCTTCCTCAGCCCTCTGGACAACAGTTTTGGTAATCCCGCACCTCCTCCTAACTTCCAAACTACGAATTCTCTGCATTATATTCACACCACACATTGCCCTCAGACATGACATCTCCACTGCCTCCAGCCTTCTCCTCGCTGCAACATTCATCACCCACGCTTCACACCCATATAAGAGCGTTGGTAAAACTATACTCTCATACATTCCCCTCTTTGCCTCCAAGGACAAAGTTCTTTGTCTCCACAGACTCCTAAGTGCACCACTCACTCTTTTTCCCTCATCAATTCTATGATTCACCTCATCTTTCATAGACCCATCCGCTGACACGTCCACTCCCAAATATCTGAATACGTTCACCTCCTCCATACTCTCTCCCTCCAATCTGATATTCAATCTTTCATCACCTAATCTTTTTGTTATCCTCATAACCTTACTCTTTCCTGTATTCACCTTTAATTTTCTTCTTTTGCACACCCTACCAAATTCATCCACCAATCTCTGCAACTTCTCTTCAGAATCTCCCAAGAGCACAGTGTCATCAGCAAAGAGCAGCTGTGACAACTCCCACTTTGTGTGTGATTCTTTATCTTTTAACTCCACGCCTCTTGCCAAGACCCTCGCATTTACTTCTCTTACAACCCCATCTATAAATATATTAAACAACCACGGTGACATCACACATCCTTGTCTAAGGCCTACTTTTACTGGGAAAAAATTTCCCTCTTTCCTACATACTCTAACTTGAGCCTCACTATCCTCGTAAAAACTCTTCACTGCTTTCAGTAACCTACCTCCTACACCATACACTTGCAACATCTGCCACATTGCCCCCCTATCCACCCTGTCATACGCCTTTTCCAAATCCATAAATGCCACAAAGACCTCTTTAGCCTTATCTAAATACTGTTCACTTATATGTTTCACTGTAAACACCTGGTCCACACACCCCCTACCTTTCCTAAAGCCTCCTTGTTCATCTGCTATCCTATTCTCCGTCTTACTCTTAATTCTTTCAATTATAACTCTACCATACACTTTACCAGGTACACTCAACAGACTTATCCCCCTATAATTTTTGCACTCTCTTTTTTCCCCTTTGCCTTTATACATTATATATATATATATATATATATATATTTCAACAAGTCGGCCGTCTCCCACCGAGGCAGGGTGACCCAAAAAAGAAAGAAAATCCCCAAAAAGAAAATACTTTCATCATCATTCAACACTTTCACCACACTCACACATTATCACCGTTTTTGCAGAGGTGCTCAGAACACAACAGTTTAGAAGCATATACGTATAAAGATACACAACATACCCCTCCAAACTGCCAATATCCCAAACCCCTCCTTTAAAGTGCAGGCATTGTACTTCCCATTTCCAGGACTCAAGTCCGGCTATATAAAAATAACCGGTTTCCCTGAATCCCTACACTAAATATTAGCCTGCTCACACTCCAACAGCTCGTCAGGTCTCAATTCACTCCTATCTAACACGCTCATGCACGCTTGCTGGAAGTCCAAGCCCCTCTCCCACAAAACCTCTTTTACCCCCTCCCTTCAACCTTTTCGAGGACGACCCCTACCCCGCCTTCTTTTCCCTACAGATTTATACGCTCTCCAAGTCATTCTACTTTGATCCATTCTCTCTAAATGACCAAACCACCTCAACAACCCCTCTTCAGCCCTCTAACTAATACTTTTATTAACTCCACACCTTCTCCTAATTTCCACACTCCGAATTTTCTGCATAATATTCACACCACACATTGCCCTTAGACAGGACATCTCCACTGCCTCCAACCATCTCCTCGCTGCGGCATTTACAACCCAAGCTTCACATCCATATAAGAGTGTTGGTACTACTATACTTTCATACATTCCCTTCTTTGCCTCCATAGATAACGATTTTTGTCTCCACATATACCTCAACGCACCACTCACCTTTTTTCCTTCATCAATTCTATGATTAACCTTATCATTCATAAATATATAATCATATATATATAATCAGATGAACAAGTAAGCTTTAGGAAAGGTAGGGGATGTATAAACAAAGTGTTTACAGCGAGGCATATAAGTGAACAGTATCCAGATAAGGGTAAAGAGGTTTTCGTTGCATTTATGGATTTGGAAAAGGCGTATGATAGGGTAGATTGGAGAACAATGTGGCAGATGTTGCAAATATATGGAATAGGAGGAAGGTTACTGAAAGCAGTTACGAGTTTTTACGATGATTGTGAGGCTCAGGTTAGAATATGTAGGAAACGGAGATTATTTCCCAGTAAAAGTACGCCTTAGACAGGAATGTATGATGCCACCATGGTTCTATATATTTGTAGATGGGGTTGTAAGAGAAGTGGATGCTCAGGTGTTGGCAGGAAGTCTGGGATTTACAGGTAAAGAATCTATCGCGAAGAGGGAGTTGTCACAGTTGCTTTTTGCTGATGACACTGTGCTTTTGGGAGATTCTGAAGAGAAGTGGCAGAGGTTTGTGGACGAGTTTGGCAGGATATGTAAAAAGCAGGAAATTATAAGTGAATATAGGACAAAGCAAGGTGATGAGAATAACAAAATATCTAGGTAATGGAAGATAGTGTATCAGATTGGAGAGAGGGAGAATCGAGGAAGTAAATATGTTCAGATATCTGGGAGTGGACTTATGGGTCTATGAAAGACGAGGTGAATCAGTACTGATTTGGAGAAAAAGGTGAGTGGTGCGCTGCAGAGACAAAGAACGTTATCCATGGAAAAGGGGAATGTATGAGAAAATAGTGGTACCAACACTCTTATATGGGTGTGAAGCATGGGTGGTGAATGTTGCAACAAGACGGCTGGAGGCAATGTGTGGTGTGAGTATCATGCAGACAAAATTCATAGCGTGGAGATTAGGAGGCATGGGGTTTCTAAAAGTATTATCCAGAGGGCTGAGGAGGGGTTGCTGAGGTGGTTCGGACATTTAGAAAGGGTAGAACAAAATAGAATGACTTGAAGGGCGTATAAATCTGTCGTGGAAGGAAGGCAGGCGGGGTAGGGGTCGGCCTAGGAAAGGTTGGAGACAGGGGGAAAAGGAGGTTTTGTGTGCGAGGGGCTTAAAGACTTCCAGCAAGCGTTCGTGAGCATGTTAGATAGGAGTGGAGGCATATGGTTTTTATGACTTGACGTGTTGTTGGAGTGTAAGTAATGTAACATTTATGAAGGGATTCAGGGAAACCTAGTAGCCGGACTAGAATCCTAGAGGTTGTGTAAGATTGGTATATAATACCGACAAGATGAAATTAAGACACATGTGCAACATCTGGGTATCTTTATTGTAGACGTTTCGCCATCCAGTGGCTTTATCAATACAAATTCTAGGACATAACTTGAAGACAGTAGAACTATGTACAGAAGATGAGGTAATCAGTCCCTCAACCTAGGAGTAGGTGCGAAGAGCACCATAGTCGTGGAGATTCTGAAGCAGAAGAAAGGAGCCTGGCGCTTATATAGTAACGTCAGGTGTAGCAGACGAGGGCATAGTCACTGGTAGGCGGGATTCCCCAGTGGAAGTAGGTCCTTCCCAAAGAGATGGGTTAGTTGTAGTAGTAGTTGTCGTAGCCGTGAAGGTTATGTACATGTCCTCAGAATCAAGATTCCATGATGTTGCAGTGTCTGACAAGTTGTGTAAGATTGGTATATAATACCGACAAGATGAAATTAAGACGTTATTATATAAGCGCCAGGCTCCTTTCTTCTGCTTCAAAATCTCCACGACTACGGTGCTCGTCGCACCTACTCCTAGGTTGAGGGACTGATTACCTCATCTTCTGTACATAGTTCTACTGTCTTCAAGTTATGTCCTAGAATTTGAATTGATAAAGCCACTGGATGGCGAAACGTCTACAGTAAAGATACCCAGATGTTGCACATGTGGGCAGTACAGTGCCTGCGCTCTGAAGGAGAGGTGGAAACATGATGCAGTTTTTTTAACTGTGGTGCAGTCGCACCTCTGGCAAGACAGTGATGGAGTGAATGATGATGAAAGTGTTTCTTCTTTTTCAGGCCATCCTGCATCGGTGGAAAAAGGCTGTTAATAAATAATATATATATATATATATATATATATATATATATATATATATATATATATATATATATATATATATATATATATATATAATATATATATATATAATATATATATATATATATATAATATATATATATATATATATATATATATATATATATATATATATATATATATATATATATATATATATATATATATATATATATATATATATATATATATATATATATATATATATATATATATATATATATATATATATATATATATATATATATATATATATATATATATATATATATATATATATATATATGCAAAACAACCACTGTGAAAGAATAGAGAAATTCCAAGCGCTTTCGTGACTACTCACATTGTTCCTTGATAATGTGAGTAGTCACGAAAGCGTTTGGAATTTCTCTATTCTTTCACAGTGGTTGTTTTGCATATTCTGAAATCACCTGTTTACTGTGATTTTATTGCATATATATATATATATATATATATATATATATATATATATATATATATATATATATATATATATATATATATATAGTACACAAAAAACTTGGAATATATGGCTCAATCCAACAGTGACAAATCGTAAAACCACAACATAAAATTTATACCAACACAGAGCCACGGGGCTAATAGCGAAACTTTTAACTACAGGACAAATCAGCTTTCCTTTCCTCTGCTCTCCTCTCTCCCTGCTTCCTTCCCCTGCCCTCCTCTCTCCCTGCTTCCTTCCCCTGCCCTCCTCTCTCCCTGCTTCCTTCCCCTGCCCTCCTCTCTCCCTGCTTCCTTCCCCTGCCCTCCTCTCTCCCTGCTTCCCTTCCTCTGCTCTCCTCTCTGTTATTTTGCTTCCCCTGCGTTCTTACCCCCTGCCGTCTTCCGCGAGTGTCCTCTCCTGCCCCTGTCCTTGCCCCAGCCCCTGCACCACCACCACCTGCACCACCACCACCTGCACCACCACCACCACTTGCACCACCACCTGCACCACCACCACCACTTGCACCACCACCTGCATCACCACCAGATCAAGTGACACTCAATCCAAGGTTTTCTGAGATTGATTTAACTTCTCCCAGTACCAGCCTCTCAGTACCTGCCTCCCAGGACCATCCTCCCAGTACCAGCCTCTCAGTACCTGCCTCAAAGGACTATCCTCTCAATACCTGCCTCCCAGGACCATCTTCCCAGTACCAGCCTCTCAGTACCTGCCTCCCAGGACTATCCTCTCAATACCTGCCTCCCAGGACCATCCTCCCAGTACCAGCCTCCCAGGACCATCCTCCCAGTACCAGCCTCCCAGGTCCAGCCTCCTAGTACCAGCCTTCCAGGACCATCCTCCCAGGACCATCCTCCCAGGACCATCCTCCCAGTAACATCCTCCCAAGACCATCCTCCCAAGTCCATCCTCCCAAGACCATCCTCCCAGTACCATCCTCCCAGTACCAGCCTCCCAGGACCATTCTTCCAGAACCATCCTCTCAATACCAACCTCCCAGGACCATCCTGAAAGGACCATCCTCCCAGGGCCATCCTCCCAAGACCATCCTCCCAGGACATTCTTCCCAGTACCATCCTCTCAGGACCATCCTCAAAGGACCATCCTCAAAGGACCATCCTCCCAGGACCATCCTCCCAAGACCATCCTCCCAGGACCATCCTCCCAAGACCATCCTCCCAGTACCATCCTCCCAGGACCATCCTCCCAGGACCATCCTCAAAGGACCATCCTCCCAAGACCATCCTCCCAAGACCATCCTCCCAAGACCATCCTCAAAGGACCATCCTCCCAAGACCATCCTCCCAGGACCATCCTCAAAGGACCATCCTCCCAAGACCATGCTCCCAGTACCATCCTCAAAGGACCATCCTCCCAAGACCATCCTCCCAGGACCATCCTCAAAGGACCATCCTCCCAAGACCATGCTCCCAGTACCATCCTCAAAGGACCATCCTCCCAAGACCATCCTCAAAGGACCATACTCCCAAGACCATCTTCCCAGGACCATCCTCCCAGTACCATCCTCCCAAGACCATCCTCCCAGGACCATCCTCCCGGTACCAGCCTCCCAGTACCAGCCTCCCAGGACCATCCTCCCGGTACCATCCTCCCAGTACCATCCTCCCAGTACCAGCCTCCCAGGACCATCTTCCCAGTACCATCCTCCCGGTACCATCCTCCAAAGACCATCCTCCCAGTACCATCCTCCCAGGACCATCCTCCCGGTACCAGCCTCCCAGTACCAGCCTCCCTGGACCATCCTCCCAAGACCATCCTCCCAGTACCATCCTCCCAGGACCATCCTCCCGGTACCAGCCTCCCAGTGCCAGCCTCCCAGGACCATCCTCCCGGTACCATCCTCCCAGTACCAGCCTCCCAGGACCATCCTCCCAGTACCATAATCCCGGTACCATCCTCCCAAGACCATCCTCCCAGGACCATCCTGCCAGTACCATAATCCCGGTACCATCCTCCCAAGACCATCCTCCCAGTACCATCCTCCCAGTGCCATCCTCCCAGGACCAGCCTCCCAGGACCAGCTTCCCAGGACCATCCTCCCAGTACCATCCTCCCGGTACCATCCTCCCAAGACCATCCTCCCAGGACCAGCCTCCCAGGACCAGCCTCCCAGGACCAGCCTCCCAGGACCAGCCTCCCAGGACCATCCTCCCAGGACCAGCCTCCCAGAACCAGCCTTCCAGGACCATCCTCCCAGTACTATCCTCCCGGTACCATCCTCCCAAGACCATCCTCCCAGTACCATCCACCCAGGACCAGCCTCCCAGGACCAGCCTCCCAGGACCAGCCTCCCAGGACCAGCCTCCCAGGACCTTCCTCCCAGGACCAGCCTCCCAGGACCATCCTCCCAGGACCAGCCTCCCAGGACCAGCCTCCCAGGACCAGCCACCCAGGACCAGCCTCCCAGGACCAGCCTCCCAGGACCAGCCTCCCAGGACCATCCTCCCAGGACCATCCTCCCAGGACCAGCCTCCCAGGACCAGCCTCCCAGGACCAGCCTCCCAGGACCATCCTCC